>NW_024582584.1:11563-40539 GCF_018398535.1 Haplochromis burtoni
AAAGACTTTCAGTATACACTGAAAGTCTTTGCAGTAGGTGAAAGCTGAGTCACAAGTTTTCTTGTTGGTAAAAACTCAGCCTGTTAGGATGGTTAATGTTCTTTGCTTTCACAAGAATAAAAACATATAGAATGATAGCCATGAAATAATTGCATTATCAAAGTGTACAAAATAGGAAAATGGGTCATTTTGGAAACATTTTCAGTTTTTGAACATCTGTTTCATTGGGTTCTTGTTGATCAGCGTTTCTCTTAATGGTCTCAGAAGACAAATTGAGCCCTCTGGTACACAATATTGAGCCACAATGGTAGCACACCTGTGTGGTTTCAATTTCCCCAGGCTCTCTGCTCCAGTAGCTCAGCGCAGGAAAGGCAGAGACAAATAACATTGGAAAGCTGCCACAGATGTGACACTGGTGAAATGATGGTGCTGACCAGAGCATGATAATTGGGTGCTGTTATCTGTGACTGGGTGGCTATTGACTACATTAGCAGATGGATCACCGATAGGACTGCTGAAGTAATGAGAGTTCGTATGTGCCGGTTTAGAGCACTGCATAAACAAAAGCGAGATCCGTTATGATTCTTAGTGTGCACAGTAATACAAACACATTTAAAAAAATGTGTTTATTTTCAGAACTCTTAAATAGCACCTGTGCATTTTGTTTTACGGATTTAATGAAATGTGTCTATGTGCATTTGAAAGGTGTAAACTGGGCTGGGAGGAAATCCTAGAAGGGTGCGTGAAACAAGCTTGGAGTAGCTTCCTTGGCAAAATATAAAACTCCAGTGTCTGGAATGTTGTCTGTAACCAATAGATTAATCAATTTTCCAATGTGGGCTCTATTAGTTGCAATTCCGAAAGTGTAAAACAGGCTTTTCAGCAAATTACTGCATTACAAATTGAATCCATGTAAATTCCTGTGGCAGTGCAAAAAATTGGTGTTGCTGTGACTTCATTCTCTCATCTGAATGTGTTATTAAGGATTGCAGACATAAAATGTGTTCCCTCCACTAAGAATCGATATCACTCCAAAAATGAAACTGGTAAAAATGCTGCCCTGTCTGTAGATAATAAGACAGAAAACTCAAATTTGATTTATGATGAAACATGCATGTGGTCGGTATATGTTACTATAGTAATCTAGCCACATGAAATAAGTCAGACTTCAAGAGGTATGTTAAGTTTCAGGCTCAATATTCCTCGGTAAAGCAGCTCACTAACCCATTATCTTGCTTCACAGTACATGTGTTTGGGCACACCCAGGAATCACTGGCAGTATAAAATATTTCTCCTGGACAGAAATCCTCAGGGATCATGTTGGAAGAGCAAGAGGAAAATACTTAAAAGGGTTTTGTGGGCTACGGAGATGGCCCTGCTTCTGTTACTCTGAGCCTGATAAGTAGTCAGGATATGAATAATTATTTTTTTTATTATTAGTCCTTTATTTATCCAGGTAAAAAAAATCTCATTGAGATTAAAAATCTCATTTTCAAGAGAGACCTGGCATCATGGCAACAAAAGTCAAAATCCACATACCACATAAGTATATAACATTTAAAGCAAATACAATATCCCATACAAACATTTAGACATTTAGCAGCAGCATACAAAGAACGATGATGTACACGATTTCCATAGCCAGTAATAAAACGTAAAGCACAATGGTACACAGTATCCAACCTTTTTAGGTAGTGGGCAGGTGCATTCATAAAAAGCAGGTCACCATAATCCAATAAAGGTAAAAAAGTTGCATGAATCAAGTGTTTTCTCACTTGGAGGGAGAAACAGGATTGATTTCTAAAAAAGTAACCTAGTTTTAGTCAAAGGAGCTTGCAAAGAAAAGTGTCTGGACTTCTTTGCAAGCTCCTTTGACTACGATGACCTGGATGACTGAGAACCTTCACAGACATAACCTAGTTTTAGTTTTAACTTTGACACAAGCCTTTGAATGTGAGTTTTAAATGACAAATTCTGATCTACAATGATCCCTAGATACCTGTAAGATGTGACCATTTCAATTTTAGTTCCTTGAATTGTTTTAATCTTAGGAGACGTAGCTAACAACTCTGCCATTTGAGAATAACGTGAACTTGGATTTCTTTGGATTTAACACCAACTTAATTTGAGTTAAATGGGACTGAACTATATCAAAGGCAGACTGCAGAAATTGCAGGGTTTGTGCTACTGAAGGGGATGAACAATAAATAATTATATCATCTGCATAAAGATGAAATGCTGCATTTGACAAATTATCACAAAGGTTGCTTATGTAAAGAGAAAATAGCAATGGCCCTAATATGGAGCCCTGCGGAGCTCCTTTGGATACTGGGAGAAAAGAGGAAGAAGACCCAGCAGCATGGACACACTGTTTTCTTGCTGACAAGTAATTTGAAAACCAACTTAAAGCATTTACAGATAGACCAATATTGTTTAGTCTATTTAATAAAATAGCATGGTCAACTGTATCAAAAGCCTTTGACAAGTCAAGAAAAAGAGCAGCACAGGATTTTTTGCAGTCCATTGAATCAACGATGTCATTAACCACTTTAATAGCAGCAGTTATTGTGCTGTGTTGTTTTCTGATGTTGGGAAAGAACTGAATTTTTGTCCAAGAAGTCTTTCAGTTGTTCACTAATGAACTTTTCTAGAACACACAATTTAGATATGGGCCTGTAGTTATTAACATCTGAAGGATCACCTCCTTTCAGCAAAGGGAGAACATAGGCAGATTTCCATATTACAGGGATCTCACTGTTCGAGAGGCTAAGATTAAAAATGTAAGTTATCAGTTCTGCTATAAAATCTGCAGCCAACTTAAGAAAATAGGGATCAAGTTGATCTGGTCCTGCAGATTTATTTAGATGCAACAGATTTAAAGCCCTGTGGGCCTCAAAAACATTTAGCGGAGAAAAACTGAAGGGTTGGACCACAGATTCAGTTTGAGCGGTTGCAGAGAGAGCCTGTTGTTGATTAAGCTGTTTTAAATCTGGATGTAAAGATTCAAATAGAGATCCTGAAGAAACAAAATGCTCATTAAAGCAGTTTAGAATGTCACATTTCTCTGTTAAAGTGTAAAAGAGTCTTTTACAACAAAAGTTGGCATTTCATTTGTAGTTATGTCCCCATAAGAAGATTTTATTATTTTCCAAAATTTTTTAGGATCGTTCAAATGTTTAGTAGTTTTTGAAAGAAAGTATTCTGATTTGGCCTTTTTAATTAAGGGAGTTGAATGGTTTCTGAGCTGTCTAAAAATCAGCCAATCCGCTTCAGATTTAGTTTTTCTGGCCTTAGCCCAGGCAGCATCCCTTTTGTTGAGTAGACTGGAGAAAACCAAGGGTTGTTTCTGCATTTTACTCTAAATTTGCGCATGGGGGCATGTTTATTTATAATTTTGATAAAAGTGTCATAAAAATAAGATTAAGATTTGGACAAGATGTGCTGTAAATTAGTTGTGTGAGATTATATTAATCACACATGGATTTAAAACTGTTTGAGGCAGAGGACAACCAGTCCCAGTTGAAATCTCCGGCCAGCACAATTACATTAAAATCTAAAGTAGATATTTTTTCACTAAGTGAAACTAAAGCTTCACTACTAGCCGAGGGGGGTCTATAACAGCCCACAATGGTAATAAAATAGCCCTTGAAAAGTTGGAGTTTGAGTGCAAGAAGTTCAAACTGTTTACAAACAGATACCGATGAATCGACAGTAACATGGAATTTGCTTTTTACATAAATTGCAACACCGCCACCCTTTCTGGGGCGGTCGCAACAAAAAAGATTATAGCCCATTATTGCAATGTCTTTGTCAGTAATTGATTTAGTAAGCCAGGTTTCTGATAATATAAGAATATCGGTATCTAACTCTTTCATCCAAATTTTCACAAAATCAAGTTTGGGAAGAAGACTTCTGACATTTAAATGAGTGATACCAAGACCTGTTCGAGTTTTAAAATCACAAGGAGTACTTAAGCATTTGCAATCTGGACCGGGATTAGGTTGCACATTTCCAGATAAAAGAAGCAGAAGAACAATAACACATTTTATTTTCACAGATTTTTTTTGTAGGATTACAGACTGATTTCTCTTAGTGCCCAATCTCTTTGGTTTCTCTTGCTCCACAGACTGTTCCTGCACCTCATGTAGACAAAAATCTGTTAATAAAAGCAATAAAGGAAAAAAGACTTCTGAGGATAACATACTGACTGACAGATAGACCTGGTAGACCTGTGGTAGAGCCTGGTTGTGGGCTGATGGTGGAGCCTGGTTGAATGAATGAATGGATGAAATTAGGGGTGGATTGATGTCTACTTTGCCAGTAAAAAAACAGCTGTGTTCCTTTTTTAAGCCATGCTAGTTAACTGACAGATTGGTAGACTCTGAGAATGTAGAGTCATGGTCCCCAGAGGACTAACTCCACATCGTTTTAAAGAGCTGTATTCACTGATCCATCTGATAGAAGCTTTCTGTAAGAAACATTTATGCCTCTTTTTCATGGTTAGATCAATCATGATTAATCTTTCCTGTAATATCATTATCATTTTTAGTGTTTGATTACAATATATCATCTTGAATGGAATAGCAAAAACTTTCAAGTTTTAGACTTAACCTGTTACCATCAAAAAGTTGTTTTTTTATTTGGTAAGATGCATTTTTAATGGTTATTTAATTAAAGATCAATTCTGCAACCTTAGATGAGCAAAAATATGGAAAAAAAAATTCTGAAACACAATCAATTTATTTTTCCCATTAAAGGAATTTTATTCTTCGTAGATTTTATTTAGTTTTAAACACAAACATGGTACATTTCATTGCATTGCTGCCATAGCTTCCTCTGCCAGGACACCAGACCAGCTTGTTCTGGCACTGCCTGCATGCTCTGTGTTCATTTGCCGCTCTTACTGTTTGCTGTGATTTTGACTGTTGAATCAAATGAGACACTCCTTTTAAAAAATTACAAAACGGGTTATCTGATTAACACATCTCAATAGGGGATGGTCTGTTTGTTCAAAAATAATTATGCTTTTCAAAAGATGGCATCACCTGGATTTATCATGAGGGAAATGACAGCTCCAGGGAGAAAGCAAGTGGAAACCACAAAAGCCAATTTTCATCAATCTCCAGGGCTGTTTTTAGCCTTCAGTCAAAGATAAACAGGGTGAACTGCTTGCCAGCATTAGTCTTTATAAATAAGCAAATATCAGTTTAACATGTAAACCTCTCCTATTATATGAGAGTAGGAAAAATGATCTTTTAACCACTTTTTGAAAAAGATAATAGTACCACAAAATACCTTATGTGAAACTGAAAGGTTTCTGACAAAGTTTTAGGTTTGAAGCTGCTATAAATAAAATATACAGAATGAGGATTACATTCAATAACAATGTTCAAAGACACAAACATATCTTATACATATATGTATGTAAGCTCAACACAAAACCTGGTGCAGTGATTATAAAAATGTCTAAATATTAGCTCTAAGAAAACTAAAGAGGTCAAAATTACAGCAACACTTGTATGTAGAAGTATATAAAACAACATCATTTACAGGCGAATGCCTCTCAAGGATTCGCCTAAATAACAGTATGATTTGGATTAAAGTGGGGAAATAATTATTTGATCCTGCTGAATTTTTAAGTTTGCTCCCTTACAAAGAAATGAACAGTGTCTAATTTTACTGCTAGTTTTCTTGTTTATATGAGAGAAACTGAATGCCAACCATAAATCCAGAAAGAAAACATTATATTAAAGTTATACATTGATTTGCATGTTATTGAGTGAAATAAGTATTTGATCCACGAGCAAAACATGACTTAGTGTTTGGTGGAGAAACTCTTTTTGGCAAGCACAGCAGTGGGATGTTTCTTGTAGTTGGTTTGCACGCACCTCAGGAGGGATTTTAGCCCGTTCCTCTTTACTCTCTAAATCCTTTAGGTTTTTTGGTTGCTGTTTGGCAACTCAAACCAAATAACTTCCAGATCCTCCCACTAAAGTCAAGCCAGTACTGTGTGCTGAAAAATCAAACCTTTTCAATCAGTGTATTTCAGTTGTCATTGTAGACCCTGTTTTCCCACTGCTGCAGCTAGTTGATAATAACACAACTTTTAGTGCCTAGTTTGTATTTTTCATGATACAGGATATATTGCATGAGAATTTTGTTAATTTTACTGTAAAAATCTAAAACAAAATTGGCATCAACACTCAAAAAAGTGAAAAACTTGATTGATTTCATAAAATCTGCATTAGGTCGAATAACAATATAAATAGAGAAACACATTTATACTTATAGTATAGTATAGTATAGTATAGTATAGTATAGTATAGTATAGTATAGTATATAGTATATTATAGTCCAATAACATCTTGCATCCTCTCCTAAGGTAGAGAAAAGATGTTAAAGAAAATTCAAAAGGACTTAGTAAAAGAGAACGACGTACTTTAAGTTCAAACTGCACTTAAAATCGACTCCTAGTTGTGACGTTAACATGGGTCTTGGTAAGTGAAACCACAATATTCAAATGCAGATTACCAAAAGCACATTTTGTTCCATCTTATTTGTTTTATTTTTGTTCATTACTGAGACTGGAAAAATAGTAATAGGTAAAAAGTGAAAGAAATGACTGTCACACTGAGGATGGGTTTTCACCTTGCTGTTCACTCACATTTTCTCCTCCTGCCAAAGAGATGATTGAATTTAACCCTGACTTTATTAGGAGAATATTTTCATCATCATTAAGTAATATTATGGATAATCCTGGATATGAAGCTACAGACAAAATGAGAGCATTACTAATACAAATTGAAATTTGCTGCACTGGTTTGAATGCAGTTCATAATCTTTATTGAGTTCTTTTCTAAACCCAAGTTCAGACTGTCACATGCTTTCAAAATCATAACATACTTTACTCTAGCTTTGGAACATTTATAGTTTGCATGCAAATGTAAGTTATTATGAGGAGCTCAAATCATTTATGATTATTAGGATGTTTTTGACATATGCCTTGTAAGAATTTAAACCTATGCAGATTGCTTGTTTTCGTTAACAGTCCAGCAGTGCCTTGCTTTAATCTGATGAATAGCATAATTACCTTTTGTAAAGGATGATACAGTATATTCTGAGACAAAGGAGGCAAGAAAGGAAGCAAGCAAGCAAGCAGCATAGCCTAACATTTAAAGAATTCAGCTAGCATGTCTCATAGACAATCATTTCCCTCAGCAATAAGCATATAAGCAATAAATGAACTCCAGGGTTGCTATACAGCCATCTTACACCTAAATGAGCTACTTGGCAATGGAAACCCAGGCCATAAAGCTCCCAGCATACAGTTATTGTGATGATGTTAGTACCAGTGGACAGATGGAGCGCTACATTTACTGAGTCTTATTCACTGAGCTTTGGGTACTCTTACGTACTATGGGCCTCAGGTCTTGGTGATCAAGCTCTGTAGCTGTACAATCCAAAATCACAACAAAATGTGTAATAGATACTCCGGTCCACCATGTCTATTTCATGCACTGACTCTCCAAAACGGGAAATGGATCCACATGCAGAAGTTGCAGTAACAGCAGAGGGAGATTCAAAACAATTTGGAAATAATCATGAGAAAAGACATTTTTAACACATTTACATGTAAATACATATTAGCCACCTAGTTTATGTCGATTAATGACCCTGGAACGTACTTCATATGTTTTTTGCTCACCTGTGAATTCACTTGTGAATTTAATATATTATTTCCCCTGGCTGGTAATGCAACTTCTGCATGCAATAATGCAACTTCTGCATGCAGTAATGCAACTTCTGCATGCATGTACATTTTTGGATTTTTGCAGATGCAGAGCGTGAAGTGGACACAGTGGACTGGCTTGTCTATTTCATGGTTTGGTCTGGTCGGACACTGTCCACTTTGCAATATTATCATTTATGGATGATTGTGGAATATCTAGAAGGGAGGGCATTTTATGACTGGCACCAGTGGCGTTCTATTACACTACTACACTTGAATATAGTGAGTAGTTTACAACGGCCTATTCTTTGACAAATGTTTATAAAGACAGGCTGCATGGCTCGGTGTTTGATTTTATATACCTGTGGGAATGGGACTGAAACACCTAAATTCAGTAACGAAGAGACATAGCTGCTTTTGTCCCTGTAGTACAGGACTAGAACACAATACTCCATCCGGTTCTAAATGAATACCCAGTAGAGCACTACATGACAACTTTGTTAGGGTTCCTCTCTGGAGATCATGAATGTCAGCACTGACATTGGTAGACTGACAAAGTCATTCATGGAGTCCCTGTATGAGCATGTAGTCGAATTTTCTCTTCTCCCAACAACTGTCTGCACATTAGATAATGTGTTTATTTGTTATGGTACCTCAGCACAGTTAATTATGGTGGTTTCTCTTTATCCAGTTCAATTCAATTCAATTCAATTCAATTTTATTTATATACCGCCAAATCACAATAACAGTCACCTCAAGGTGTATTTCTCACCCTCAGCTTGTTCCAGGAGTGGGACTTTCTGTGCTGCTGTTAGTGGATTTAGTAACTGTGGGTCCTGGGTATATTACAGTAAATTTAAAATGGGTGCTAAATTTATGATACGATGTGATTGTAGTGGTTGGAGAAAAATGACAGCATTAAGTGCATCGTATTCATCACGTGCATCCTGTTCTTGGGTCTTCAACCCCTGGCTTCGGAGTTTGGCATTTTAGTTCTTTGCATTACATTATATTTCATGCTTAGTTTTTTTTTTGGTTTTCCACTTATATTAGCCTAGTAGCTTATATTTTGCGACATGTTTTCCATCTCTTTATTCTCACTTTTAGTGTTTGTTTTGTTTTCTATTGTAATTGTTAATGGTAAATGGCCTGTATTTGTATAGCGCTTTACTTTAATTATAATAATTGTTCATAGTTAAATCCCTGAGTTTCAGTTTTCCAGTCCTCTGCTCTGTTAGGTTTGCATCTTTGTGTTAAATGTTTCCATGTTTAGTTACTTCCTGTTTTATTTTGTTAGGTTCTCCTGTGCTAGGTGTGCTTCCATGGTCTTCTTTTTCCTGATTAGTTATCCCTGTTTTTTTTCTTTCATTTTCCCAGTTACCTTGTGTGTATTCATAGCCTTTATTTTCCTTCAGACCTTTATTGTGTTGTATTTTTTGAAAAAGTACTGCTTGGCATTTAAATTTGCAGCTCACAAAACGAGTCTCCAACGGGGTACATATTCTCCCACATTACAACACCAAGTGCTTAATGCTAAATTCCCATTTGCAGTGCGTTTTATTTATTTGTTTTTACACAATCTCCTAAACTCATAATCCGTTCGCTTAGTTTTTATTTGTATTTCTGACTAAAACACCTCTATAATAATCCAGTATTGATTCACGTGAAGTAATTCAAATTAGAATAACAGAATCATCTTTACTCACAACTGCAGATAATAATTTACAAAAAAATAAACTGGCAAAACAGAACATGCTGTAGAAAGTGCAAATGACACTGAAACATGAAACTTTTAAAAAACTATTTCTCAAGTGAGCTTGAATATTTCAGCTCTGAAGGAAATGTCTGTCATAAGAAATGGAAACGAGCCAAAAAAAAGCCACCAGCTGTCATCTGGGCTCTTTGAAGTGGAGGAGGAGAAACACATCATAGCTTAATGATAACACATGCACACACAAGCAGTTTTCCCTGGAGACACCATGTTTATTTTCTACAGTCTCCGCATGACGTTCATATGACTGATGCCAACTAGCTGAATACATTTTCACTGGCTGCTCTCTTCATGTTTCCTTTAAGGCTGTGTTATTGTCCATTCACATCTCTTCTCTGCTCCAATAAGGTTGTTCATAGAAAAGGATAAAGGTTCACTAAAAGTGATTTTAAAATCACTGCATTCTGTTTCTAATTCCTGTTGAACAGGTAGAACATTTAAGTCAGTGCATCTAACATTTCATCATTCATGACATAAAAACTGTGTTAGTTGCTGTCCTGCTAAACAGAATCAAAAAACAACTTCTGATGAAGGGACCTGAATTTTGTGGATTGTTTTTGGTAATATAATTTCATCTGATCATCTCTGTGATGTGACTGGGACCGAACATTTAGAGTAATACACAATGAAGCTTTTATCACTGGAAGTCATATGCAGTGACATAGCCACTGCATATGACTTTGTAACTGTCAAAGCCTGTGTAATGAAATGAATTGCCTTTACATATTAAATTAATCATTGAATATGAAGATAAAAGATAATTTTGGTTCCTGTATTTTTAAAAATGAAGGAAATATATACATTTAACTGTAATTTCTGTCAAAGGCCTCCATGTTTGAGCAGTTAGAGGACAGATCCTCGGTTCATCTGGTTATGGTGCTAAGTGCTGCCAAACAATATCTCAATCATCCAGATCTTGTTTCAGTGCTATAGGATATCTACGTATAATGCATTCTGGTAGACTCCAATAGCACTCTGAATAAATAGGCTCGAGCTGATGGAGAGATTAAAGGTATTGATAAAGCACGCAGGAAGCAATCCTTATAAATGCAGCTTCCTTCCTCAGTGAATCCCAAACCAACTCCCCAAAACATACAGAAAATGGAAATATATAGTATAGTAGCCCTATATATATAGTATATTATATATTATATAGTTATATAATATATATATTATATATATATAGATATATAGTTATGTTATATATATTATTATTATTATTATTTTGTCTCTAATAAATAACGAACTGAATGTCAGACGTGTTATACACATGCTTAGTATTTTTGGTGGGTGTATGTTTGGTGGAAGTGCAGCACAAAGTGTTTAGACTCTTCATTCCCATCCTATGCACCCCCCATCTTGGATTCCAAACGCTTATCTCCAAGGCCGAGGTCAGACGGCGGGTCTGCCCAGCGCATGCTCTAGAACCAGATGCGCTGTCCTCACCGGCTTACTCTCACCCCTTACCCACCACTGTTGCTTGTCATGTGCTTCTATGGTGTATTAAGATTCATGTGCTTTTGTGCTGAGGTGTTTTTTTTCTGTCCTCAAACTTTTCTCCCATCAGGAGCTCAGTCTGGGTGGAGCTTTTTTTCTCCTCCTCTCACCTCATGTAGTGTATTTTCGTTGTTTTTCTTATCAGCCTACCTCTCTGACCTATCTCCCCAGTGTGATGTTTGTGTAAAGTATGTTTGGTCGGAGGGTTCCTTTGTGAGTGTGCATGCGCCAGCGAGCATGCTGCCTGCTGTAACCCATAATTTCCTGCGGGATTAATAAAGTATTTCTGATTCTGATTCTGAAAGACTGTGGACAACATAATGAGTAATGTTCATGGGTTTTTAAGGATTTTACATAACTGACTACAGTAGAATGGAAGTATCATTTCTTCTGTTAAAATATCAACAAAACAATTTTGCAAGTATTCATGAGTGTTCGAGAGCATTATCATAGAAAAAGGCACACTGTTCACAAGGGCTAGATTTAAAAAAAATGCTTTTTTAAATTATATTTTAGCCTATCCTGCAAAGCAAACAATATGCATGCCAAACAATCAATTGATTGAAAACTGAGCAAAACAGAGTCCAACACAGTCAAAAGTATTGCATTTGAAATACATACAATTATATGCAAAGGCAGTAGACTGAACCATCCTTTCCAATGACAATAATCAGAGGTTGGTTATAAGAAACATTATTATTGGAACCATTAGCTCAGTCTGCCGCTAAAATAGGGCTTCTAACAAACAGCAGGAAGTTATTGACCATAGAGATCTATAATTGCCTTTCCATTTCCAGCTGCATAATAACTGTGGTAAAATGCTTTTCATTGAGGGCAAGAATCCCAGGGGAAATTGAGTCAACTTTATGAATGAAACCCCTAGACTGAATTGTAAATAATTTCAGAAAAAGGGTCTGTAAACTCACAAAAAGCTCCTGAATGAGCAGACCTTTACACATGTTGAATTTAAACCTTTTAGACCTTTTCACAATTCCGATATTTATTTTTATTGTATTGTATTGTTTTAACCCAAAACAACAGCAATGGGACTGAGCCTTCCCCAGCTTTCATAGGTGGAGGGGTGAGGTACACCCTTGACAGGCTGAGACATGCATTCCCACATTCACACCTATGGCCAATTTCGACTCACCAGTAAACAGGAAGAACATTTAAGCTCCCCACAGAGCACTATCCGACACATCACTTACCGCAAAATTTCTTTTCCATATGAATAAATTGACGTCAGTTTTCTGCACTTATTCAAGAGCCTTTGTGTGAGCCCACATGTTTGTCATCTCCATGGAGGTCATTGACTACCCACCTCCTCACTCACTGTCTCCTTACCTCCCTGCCTGCACCTCTTACTGGGTTTAAGAGTTAAAAAAAACCCACACACTTCAGTGACTCTCACTTTGCTCCGAAGCAGACAAGGAGATTGTCTGTAGATCTTTGAAGCAAACACAAATCGGGCAGACCGCAGCGAGGCAAAATAAGAGAATTATCTCTAGCTGGTATTTGCGTGAGGTGGATTTCCAGGACGTGAGCAGGGGATTGCAATGTGTGTGATCTGTAGTTCACTGTGTCAGCCAGTTGTCTTGTGTGGCTCTCTTTCCAACTACTTCTTCAGAGAATTCCAAGTCAGAGCGCCGAGTCTTTCTTTGAGAAACTTGTGCCTTTCTTCTTCTTCTTCTTCTTTTTAACGTCCAACAGAAGTAATGTATTTTGGAGTACATCTCTTATATATCTGCTTTTGAGCTATATTTACTAACAGTCTGCTCCAGTGCAAACCCTCTTTTGGCATTAAAACTGTACTATCAGGATTTACCAAACAGGTGCAGTATCAGGTTTTTTTAAAACTGAAAAACATGATAAAAAAATTGTAGCTTGGCTTAATGCATAGGCATTTGCAGGATTTTTGCTTTCATAATTTTGGGTGGTATTTAAATGAATGATGCATTACATTTAATAATGTTTGGAACCAGCAATTTATTACAAATTGGTCTGAATTTAAAAAGAGCATGCATTGTTTCGTGTCTGATGTTGTGATTCTTGCCATTAGTATTGTTCATTTGTTCTGAATTAGAGTCAGTGGATCAGGTGAACTATTCATGGCTGTGCATTTTTTGCCATAACCATGTTTCATTCCAACTTTTTAGTAAGCTGCTAACAAAATAAAAAAATAATCAGAATGATCTACAAAGGTGAGTTCCACAGCTTCTTATTTAAACTTGTCAAACTGCAGTTATGCAGCCATTAGAAATTGTTGCTATGAAGGGCTCTGAAACGAAATGCTATGCTCACAGTTTGTTAGAGTTGCAACTGATGCTGCAGCTGCTGTGATAGGCTCTTTGGAAAGGAACCGCAGAGTCCTGCATGAACGACACACCCTAACTTGACCCTAACCCACATTCACTGCATCAGGGTCAATTATAACTTGTGGTAAAATATATTTAAGGACTGAGTGAAAGCAGCAGACCAGACAGTTCATCAAACCAGACTGTTTTCTTAAGTTGGATGTGTGGGAATCTACATTTATTTATTATTATTAAAAATTGACATCTTGGGCAGTTGCATTTTGAGATAATTTCATAGTGATGATATATGGAACAGCTGGTCAAGTAATGCTAAGTGGAAGGTGGATTTAATTGGGACTTATTAACCCATTTGTATTGTTGTGTTTGCATCATCACTGTCTGAAGAGGCACAGATGATATTAATTTAATGAAAAAATATGTAATATGTGTTCATAGCTTGTTTTTTCTATAAACTTTACACTGGGAAATGTGGATAATGTTATTTTTGGGGGAGTAAAATCTCCTGGTTTTGTTCTTTTCACAAAGTATGCGTTGACTTCAGTGAATTGCATCTCATCCAAAGTCATTTGAGGTTGCTAAATTTCTTATGCGTGTGTTGTAATACAGATTAAAAACTATTGGGTGGTTTCCCATTAAATTAAAATGAAAGAAAAGTCATTCATAGACCCTTAAAGATAATCGTTACAACTTTAAATTATTTGTTTTTAGCCCTTAACCCTGGCCGCATAAGGCCAATTTACCAGTAGCTTTTATAGATACAATGGGATGTATGAATTAAAAGAAAATATTATGAGACAGAAAATTTTAGTAGCTAATGTAGTACAACAAATATAAATTCCATAAGGAGGTGTCTCTGTGTAAAATTCTGCTCATGTCGCCTTTTAGGTTACCATTGGCTGTAGGGCAGATATGAGATGAGGCGAAGGGTTTGATCAGCCAGCTCAGGCTGCTTTTCAGTTGGTTTAGTGTGTCAGGACCACGTTAAAAAAGTCACTGCCTTTGTAGGGCGCACCCTTTGATAGAGGTGTGTCTTGACATGGGAGCCAGTTGTTCAAAGCTGTGATCTTCCAATTGCAACTACAGCATTTGCCATGGGGCAGCTGCTCAGAAGGCAGGAATGCACAGTCATTTTTAGTGGTTATTAACCAGCTAGGCTTAAAACAATCAAAACAATCATAATAAGTCCAGGTTTTGTGTCAGATATTGTCAAATCAAGTCAAATCCAGTGTGTATTTGCCTTGGTATATCATTTTGTCATCCTGTGTGTGTGTATGCATCTTTGTGTGTGTAGTAACCCCAGTTGTGATGTAAACCACTGAGCTCTTCTCACTAGTGGCAGTAGTGAGTCCAGTTCATTTTTCCAGCTGTCCATCTGCAGGGCAGTCAATGAGTTGTGCTCTCAACCGTCTCAGTGTCCCAAACTCCTAACCCTGCCATCCATCTATCTGACACATAGCTTGTGTCTTTTAAACTTTTATTTATCTAGTCAGGGCTTGCTGAGCTGGCATTCTGCTTTTCAGCTATGCCCTGTTTTATAGCCACACAGCTCAGGTATTCCCCATCTGAAAACAAGCCCAGACTCCAAATCCTGGAACTGGGTTGGTGCCATATTATAGGTTAGTGCAATTTATGACGATGTGAATATCACAACTATGTCCCGTTTCTTTTATCAGGTGTCCATGCAAAGTATTGATAACAAAAAATAGAAATGGTAAGGTGTTTTGTTGGATTTAAAGTCTGAAGCACAAGCAGAAATAATGATAATGAGACAAGGAATCGCACCTTAGCTAATAATAAGGAAGAAACTAACTTGATGTTTAGTTCTTTGCAAGAGTATAGGCAAATATAATAAATGGGACAGTGAACAAAGGATGATAAATACATGAATGTAAAAGGTCTTGCTGGTAGGTTCTCGATTCCTTGTATCCTTGATTATATAAAATGATCAGCTAACATAAAAAAACTTGACAAAGTGTTACATAAATATTGTTAAATAAAATGCAAATATTTACTTCATTGGACCATGCGGATTTTGTAGTGCAGCGCTGTCTTGACAGTAGCCTTTGGCTCATTTTTAAAAGAAAGTTTTCAACCTTAATAAAGCAAAACAAGGAACATCTGATCAAATGATTAATGAACGGGAATCAATTTGGTTGGGAAGAGTCCAAAAATGTCTTTGTTGCAACTTCAGCGGGGGTCTGTGCGACAGTCATGGTTTATACTTCCATTGTTCCATGTTTTGATGAGGTTAAACTTTATAAAGTTTGAAGAATTCTTATTCAACATGTGTTTTTTGTAATATTACATTTTTGTTATTTTTCTTTGTCTCTGGCAGTCAGAAACAAAGGCAGCGCACTAAATAATTTCTAGCCTGTAATGAGTCGCCTCCCTTGGCAACCAGTATAAACCTATGAGGTTATGAATACTAAAACAGGAAGATTTGGCTTGTTAACTTTAACATCAGCCTGCATGGAAATGTGAGACGGACAAGAGGAAAACCAATAAATTTGCATGAGCTGGTGGATGAGGAGCTACCACTGCATGTAAACTTTACAAAGTGAAGTCAAGGTGAGTGAGCTTCCTTAGAGAGTGTTGGGCTACAGTTGAAGCTGGTTTATCTGTGTTTTCCCCACCTTGATTTTACAGAGAATGAGAATTAAGACACTTGCATACATCGTTAACTAAATGTAAGCATGTAGTGATAACGTAACAAATGCTGCAATAAACACTGCCTTAATGAAACCTCTGACCATGTCAGAGAGGTGCTAATTTATTTAGTAATCACAGAGGCTGCATATTACAGCATATTGAATCACTTGCCATTTCAATGTCTGATATACTAAAAAAAATAAGTCCATCAGAACTACATTTTCCACAGGTCTGCACCTGTGTATACACTGAGGTAATCCTCCCTGATGGAAAAACAGTCACAGTCACAAAGCCCTCTGTCTGCTCGCCGAGCATATGATGAGATAGTGACGAGGTTGCCCGGGACATCTTGAGAATTTGCTTCCACTTTGTCAAAGAAAGGACACAAAGGACTACACAAAGAAATAAAGGTGACAGGTGGCTGGAGCTACAATACAGCGCTGCTGACAAACAAATTATTTGGAATAACAACTTTGAATGTCATCACGCACTACTGCATTGACCACAGGGGATATTTCAGGTGATTTCTCCAACAGAACTTATCTATAGAGGTCAAATGGAGGGACGGTACATTCTGGCTCCAATTTACAAATATTACACGTGGTAACTGAGTAAAACTGAGTTTAAGAGGATTCAGATTTTTGCTTGGCTTCTTTAAAAGAAATTTAAGGCTAACACATTCAGTGTGGTGATTGGAACATGGCTCAGTGAAAGTCCCAAATGGTTCCCAAATGACAAATCCCAATGACTTTGGTGACTGCCTGGGAAGACCACATTGACATGTACAGTAAATGTAAAGTAAAATCACAGAGCTGACTGCATTTCTGGCCTTGCCTTAAACCTTTGCAAAGGTCTTTGCTGTTTCATCCATCTATCCATTCATACATCCATCTTCTTAACTAATTATCCAGTTTAGGGTTGCAGAGAGGTGGGAACCTATCCCAACTATCTAAGGGCAAAAGGCAGGGTACACCCTAGACAGGTCACCAGTCTTTCACAGACTAACAATATTCCTAAGGTCTTAATTCTTCAGACTTCAATAATCCATTAAAGTTTTTGAAGTACATAAAATAGTACATAAGATAGTACATAAAATAACACATGGGATCTCTTTTGCAGCATGTCTTTTATCCTTTCATCTCTCATACCAAATAGTTGCAGCAGATGGCCGCCCCTACTTGAGCCTGGTTTCTTCCTGTTAAAAGGGAGTTTTTCCTTCCCACTGTTCCCAAAGTGCTTGCTCATAGGGGGTCATATGATTGTTGGGTTTTTCTCTGTATGTGTTATTGTAGAGTCTACCTTACAATATGAAGCATATTGAGGCGAATGTTGTTGTGATTTGGTGCTTTATAAAATAAAATTGAATTAAATTGACTTGAACAGTGCCCGTCATGCAAGTACATTATACAAATGCAAAATTATCTAAAATCTATCCAACCATTAGTGATGCCTGTAGCAGATGTGGACTATCACCTGCCAACCATGTCCACATGTTTTGGTCTTGTTCGAAACTGAGTGCATTTTGGAGGGATATATTCGACACACTTAGCCAAGCATATGGCCAGATTGTCCCTCCTTACCCACTCTCCACAATTTTTGGCATTCCCATTTTTGTTTAAGCATCACAGTTATAAATATCATAATCAAGGACAAACATAACAGTGAAAAAACAAAGATGAACGATTAATGAGGCCTCTGTTATCTCACAGTCATTCAAGACTCTTAAATGTTCTACACAAAACTTGTATTTATACAAGGCTAAGCCCAAAATATGAGCAAGCGTACAACAGATAATTAAATAAAGAAACGAGAGGATAAAGAGAAAAAAAATGGAAGTGGCGAACAAAACATGTGAAAGATGGTTATTATTTTGTCCAAAGGGTATGATACACAAGTAAAAAATTGAGTTTTGACATTGCTGACACCATTATTACACTCTTGTGTTGCGGTCACTTTTAAAACACTCCTCATTAACAGCTAAGAACCTTGCGAGGCAATGAGCGTTTTTGCCAGCACTTATACTTCTGCAAGAGAAGAAATAGTACAAACAGTAACAGTTATCAGCAACCATTGCACAATCACTAATTAAATAATTTTCACATTTAATTACATTCAACTAAATTCCAAAGGGAAGTACATGAGTAGGAGTTACACACCATCTCTCCAGCACTGGAAAGGCCGGTCACCTCTTTCTAACATAGTTTAATAGCTCAGCAACTCACAGTGCGCATGGGGCAAAGGTCAGAAGTGGGGGGAATTTGAAAAATTTAAATGCATTAAACACTGTCAGAGAAACATCTGTATCAGCACTGTGAGAGCTGTCGATAAAAGCAAGAGATCCAAACTCGCAGAACTATCCACCCATCAAACCAAGGACAGGTGGGACATGGAGAAGTGCCTTTTGTCTTTTTATGTATCACGTTGACTTCTTCTCTTCCAATAAATGAGTGAGTAGGCATTTGACATAGTGTAACAGGGTGTTTTTTTTCTTGGATAATAAAAATTTTAGACATCCACATATGAACCTATAACGAGACAGCAAAAGCAATCAGTGACAAAATAAGAAACAACATCTCATTTGTCTGTTTAACTTGCACTGTTATTTCTCTTCCCACCAAATATTGTTTGTGTGTTTGTGTGTCAATTTCATGGCAGAGGGGAACGTAATGAAAACATTTATAATTGCGTGGATACTCTTTCTCTTGCCTTCTCTATAAAATTGTGAAACAATTGTTTTAAAGTCATTTTGTGACATTACAAAGAATGAAAGTTGATTAGTAATGAACAGAGATCCACGAGGGTGCATTGATGCAGCAGGGGATAAATGTTTTGGAGCGAGACTACACCGTGCAGAAAGTTATTATACTGTGGTGTAGTTTGATGATCACAAAAGGAAATAATACTGCTGACAGTTAATATCTCTTTATCCTCTCAAGGATACTTGAGGGTTCATGGGAGTTTGCCCAACCAGTCTACATGTGTTTTGCAGACTTGGAGAAGGCATTTGACTGAATCTTGTTCACGAGTGACGGGAGAAGGGAGCGGGAGATCAACAGACGGATTGGTGCTGTGGCTGCAGTGATGCGGACGGTGTACCGGTCTGTTGTGGTGAAGAGAGGCGAGTGTAAAAGAGAAGCTCTCAGTTTACTGGTCGATCTATCTCCCTACCGTCACCAATGGTCACGAGCTGTGGGTACACAGCAAATTCAAAAGTGTTAAATTTTTTGGTGTTAATAGTCTCCTTGCAAAAGTAGAGTTAATTTTACTCTAAGCAGAGTCACATTCTTTTAATGTAACTCTGAGGTGTAAAATGATAGTAGTTAAAATCGAGTGTTAAAAATGAGTGTTTCTCTGTCAAATCTGGAGGTGTTACAATGGAAACATTAACTCTTGACCTCTTAACTCTGAACTCCTACAGGGGCTATGACACCAACAGAGTAAATTCACAGACTCCGCCCCCAGCACGGCTCCAATCGAAGCTGAAGTGAAGCCGTTTCAGAACATTTTGCTCTACATATTTGAGTTGTTTGCCATGCTTGGTAAGTCATTTTTTCAAAGATTGTTTCAATTATTATTATGAGCTTTTACTTCTGTGGCTCTTTGGAGTTGAGACAAAGCTGTGTGAAAGGCATTAGCCATGTTGCTCGCTGATAGCATAATATTCTGTTTTAGCTAGCTGAAAGGTATTGTTTGCGGGCAAATACCACAGCCTTGAAAAAAGCTTGCATGTGAATTTTCAGTCAAACTTTTGGTCAAATACACCTAAAACAATGTCTAGAATGTGAAATGTTGGTATAATGGTGCTACTTGAAGCCTGAAAACGATCGCCCATAAAAAAAACGAGCAAACAGCAGTAGCTGACGTCCTGACTGGATTCTACGTTAGCATAGATCCCTCCAGAGTTTTGTGCACACGGTTTAGGTAAAAATGAAAAAGGTTGAGGTTTTACATTTAGTTCAGTATTACCTGTTGCCTGTGTCCTTGTCTTTTGGGAAAATACTTTACACAAGTAATGGCTCAAAGAGGATTCCTTTTTTTTTTTTACTGTGCTGCAATTGTTTACTGGATTATTTGTGCCATTAATTAGTGTCAACTAATTTTTATTCGATCTCCGCACAGGATATGCTTGTGAAGATGGAATATGGGGGAGAGCAGAAGTGCGTTGAAGTTCCACAAAGTGATGAATGAAGGACATGCATATTGTATTGAAGAAATAAGTGTTGAGAATGCTGTTATTTGCATTTACCATGTCAGACCTTTTGATAAACAAAATTCTAATGAAAGTGAGAACATGTACACTGTTACATCTTTCAGAAAATGTTTTGAAATTGTGGTGCACAGTTCAGAATAAATGTTTTTCAAAAACCATTGCATCTTTTTAGTAAATGTTTATTTCCAAAAGAAATTTCTAGAAGTTCAGAACAGTAAAATTCCCGCTTTTTAGAATGAATTAGAAGATAACTCTTACGTAGTTAAACTAAAATACTCTTTGAGAGTTAATATATAAACTCTTAACACCAAGTGTTAAATTATCAACTCCAGACAGATTTGGTGTTTAACACTAAATCAGAGTTAACGTACCAACTCTCCAAAAAGAGTTAAATTAACACTCTCTGGTGTGGACCCATATAGACACTTTAATAGTGTTGAAATCAAATCCGACAGTGTTAATTTGGACATGCTGGATTTGCTGTGTAGCAGTGTTGGTCAAGTTACTTGAAAAAAGTAATCAGTAACTAATTACTGATTACTTCCCCCAAAAAGTAATCCCGTTACTTTACTGATTACTTATTTTCAAAAGTAATTAATTACTTAGTTACTTAGTTACTTTTTAAAAACACGATTTACAACCTGAATAGGTGATAAAGTGATAGATCTTTCAGCCCAATTCTACTTTTTCTGCATAATCCATCATACAAAATGTAATCAAATGGAAAAGTCTCTTTTTAAAACTTGTTTTATTAGTTTTAATCTTTTAACTTTATGCATCAAGCAAAAATTTAATTATATGCAACATTCTCTGACTGGAAGAAATTTGTTTAATATTTAAACCTATTTTCTGCACATTCCAGCACATAAAATTTTTTTTTGTGTTTACACTCACTCTTTCAAATAGATGCAAGTAAAACACAGCAGAAAATAAATAAAGTCAAAGACTAGCGGTCCTGTTGCTCTATTTTCACCTGTAAAGCAGGAGTGGGTAGGCGGAGGTTTACCCTGGTGCAGGTGTGCCGCGGTCAGTGGAAGAATCCGCGAGTTTCTCTGTGAGTTTCCCATTATGTCGTAGCTACTCGGTGCTTGCTTGGAAGTTTAGGGTTTTTTTTCGCTGTAAAAAGAAGTTTTTGTTTAATGTTTTTGTCACTTTTTATGGAATCAAACTCAAAGTAAGGTCAGTACTTCCACGCTTTAAACGCTGCACGCTCATACTCTCTCCGCACTCGATATATGATCCATTGTTGATCTGCACACAGCTGTTGTCACTAACGGCGCACTCGCTTACGTCACTGTCATGAGACATTCTTGCAAAAAAATCACGGTTTTAGTAACGCAGTAACGCAGCGTTCCTACGGGAAAGTAACGGTAATCTAATTACCGTTTTTGCAATAGTAATCCCTTACTTTACTCGTTACTTACAAAAAGTAATCGGATTACAGTAATGCGTAACGCGTTACTGCCCATCTCTGGTGGGTAGTGACCAAAAGAACAAGATCACGGATACAAGCGGCAGAAATGAGCTTCCTCTGAAGGGTGGCTGGCCTCTCCCTTAGAGATAGGGTGAGATTTTTGGCTCAGAGTAGAGCCGCTGCTCGTTCACATTGAAAGGAGTCAGTTGAGGCGGTTCGGGCATGTGACAAGGACGCCCCCTGGGAGAGGTGTTCAGGGCATGTCCCACTGGGAGGAGGCCCCGGCGTATACCCAGGACACGCTGGAGAGGTTATTTCTCTCGGCTGGCCTGGGAACGCCTTGGTGTTCCCCCAGACAAGCTGGAGGAGGTGGCTGGGGAGAGAGGGAGGTCCGGGCTGCTGGCCCCGGATAAGCGGAAGAAGATGGATGGATGGATAATTGTTTGCTTGTGACATCATTAGCAGAAACTGCACTGTACTGATGTTGACAGAATCTGGACTATCCAATAAAATGGCCATCAGCAAATATTGCCCTTTCTGGCTTTCTGAGGGGCTTTCTTTTTATTGAAATGCTTTATGTAAATGAAATTTTGAAATATTTAGTTGTGATTTTTGTAATCAACTCATTGCTGCTCATTAAAGGTAATTGAGTTAACTCAGGTTAACCCAGCATTTTCCCCTGTGTGTTGTCACAAAAGGTTTGGCAGTAGCAGCATCTGAATAATCATAAAGGTAGATAAATGGGCTGCCAGCAGAATGGCTGATTTAAAAAGGAGGATAAAAGTTTAATATTGGAAAAAATTGAAGGATTGAAAGTAACAGAGCAGTGGGTTGCAGAAAAATAAGCAGTGTGAGCATGTGTGTGGAAAAAAAGGCATTGTATAGTATCTGTACAGCAGTATTCAAACCATTGTATGAATCTGTGAGTGCTTTAAACGCTTTGTTCAGTGAGACTGGAAAAGAGCTGCTACATTAATAAAGATTAGCTGATGAAGCCAAGAAGGAAAGCTGGCAAAAATGCCAAGTGTGTAAGTCAACAGCCTTAATGAGTGGAATTGTGATAATTATCATTCAACAAATTCTAAGTAAGTATTCAAATAAATCAATGTTTAAAAAGCAGCTTCACTTTTTTGTTCTTTCAGCTACAGCCTCGGCGGAATTAAATGATCTGAGAGTAAAGACTAAATATGAAAACTGTACTCAAACGTAGGCTTTGTCTGTGTATATTTGATATCAGGTCAGGAATTATAAAACACGAGGAGGGTGCATTTCACCTAGTGCTGTTCATGTGATACCAACTGGAAAGTCTCTGACTGGGAACAGCTACCTGTTTTAGAGTGACACTGATTCAAAACATACTACCAATGCAGTAAAAGCATGCAAAGATAGCAAAACACACAAAGATAGCAAAACACACAGCAGAGCATTATCAGTCGTAGATTGGCCTCGCCAGAGCACAGACCTTAATATTACTGAAGCAGCGTGGGATCATCCAACATCCAAAGAACAGCTTTGAATGTCCTTCAAAAAATTGGAGAACTTTTCCTGAAGATTACTTAAAGACATTACAAGAAAGAATGAAGGTGTTTATATCAAATATTGACTGTCAAGCTCATTAGAGTTGCAAAAACTCATGTTCGATATTTTCACGTATGCTTGTGTGTCATAATAAATCCCTGCAATCATTTCCTGTTTTTGCTGAAAACTCTTAAGAAAAGGGGAAAGGTTCAAGACATTTGCACCACACTGTATACAGACTTATAAAACACTGCTTCACACACCAGAATGCTCTGGTAGTTGTCATATTTGTGGTTTCATGCACCTACCGTTTTTACTAACCACAGTAGTGTTACAGATGTATCTTGCTGGCGGTTACTGCAGTCTTAAAGTGTTTTACAATAACTGCATTCCCCCCTCTAACACCTTCTGGCACTGAAAACATCTTCCCCTGCCTCACTACTCTGATGATATGTTTTTTCCTAAAGGGAAACCATTGCTTAGATGCACCTAGTTTAAAGAAAAACTCTGATTAGATTTAGGATTTGAATTGCAGCAGTTGTAAGGCTTTAGCTGGTAAGACTTCACTGCTCCACGAGATACACAGCAAATGTGGTAAAAATTGCCTTTTTTTTTTTTTTTACATGTAATTAAATGTGTAGGACAACTTATTAATGGAGTCGCAGCTCCAAATTCATTCATTTTCATAGTTTTCCTTTGTTTTTGTTTTTTCCAGCATTCTCTCATATGTATCCTGCCATTCTTAACTGGATGTTGCCATGAAGGGTTAAAATCCCTCCAAGCAAAATGCAGGGAACAGTTCTTGTAATTCATATGACTCATTGAGAAAATACAAAGATATGTGCAGTGGCTGACTTGATGCAACAGTTCCAGGTAAAATTAAATGTTGCAATTAAGTGCTGTTCTCTACACCCCTTTTGTCCTGCTGTCACTTTAGATTGATTGTGTCAAGTATTGTTTCACCAATATGTCTGATGAGTTACAGGCTGCTGCAGCGGCAGCTTTAAGCCGGTTCTGTATGTAACTATGTGGGAAAGAAATCGCCGCATTACAACACTCTGCTAAACCTTACACGCACTGCCCCTTAATGATGGATTGCATTGCAAGCGTGTGTAGGTGGTTCTCCATCAGCGCAAGTGTTTTCTAATCACAGCAGGGTACTTTATTTGTTTGTGCTGACTTTGCATTGTTTCAGTGCAACTTAACCCCTTAACGCCAAGATATTTGATATGTGAGTTTTTCTGATTTGAAGTGAGTTGAAATTGCACATTTTTAAGGAATAAATTGCAAAAAAACCCAAAAAAACCCCCCCAAAAAAACCAAACAGATGTAGCAAATACTCTTCATAAAAAGATTGAACTTTCGGTCACTTTTTTTGATAAACATTCAACATTTTTTAACCATGTATAATAATGTCTGGCAATTATTTCATGCTTCAGGCTTTAAAGGGTCAAAGAGTGGAGAGGATGTGAAAAATTACAATAAAAATCTGTTATGCTACTTGGGAGATGTGTGAAAATGTAGCTGATTTCATTAAGAGAACCTCCCGTGGCATCGCCCATATATAATCACATTTCGTAAACCAGCTAACAATGTCCACATGAGTCTGAGCTCTCTACTGCCTGTGGCATTCATTTATCAACAGCAGCCAGGAAGTGGAGGGAAATTGCACCCATCACTAGACAAATGTGGAGGCTATGAAGCTCCTCTGTGGTGCTATTGCTCACCTAAAACAAACAAATGTGCAGCAATTACACTATGAATTATTAGACCATACGCCCTGAGAAATGGATCCAAATGAAAGCTGATTCTTAACTGGAACTTGCGATACAACAGATAAAGCAGAAAAAAGGTGACTAAATGCCACTGTTGCTTTACAAAAATCAAGTGCATTCTGTGTGTCCTGCTGCAGAGTTTAGGTCCCACACTGGCGTTTTAGTGCCTTTTCTTATGACCAGTGCATAGTGCACGCTTTAGGAGCCAGCAGTCACCATTTTCCTGTTACCTGCTTCTGAGAGTTCCTCAGCCTCTTTGCTTGGTCATTTTTTAACTTGCAAATGAAACAACATTTCTACAGGTATTAGAAATATGTTATTTTGATAGCTTGTTACTCTGAGAACATGCATGTATGCTTACATAGAAAATCCTCTTGCAGTCCATGACATGTGTTCCTTAAATGGCATTATGAAATCAAATTCATTGACTGTGTTTTTTCTGATTTCTATGGATGAAAGAGAGTGAAAAATAAATTTGCATTCCAGAAAAAATTAGTGCCTTTTTGAAAAACTAAGATAAACTCATATCACTCATTTATCTGACAGAATTCAGTAACCTTTAATTACGCAAGACTGGGGTTATATAACGAAATAAACCGAGGGCAAACTTACATCTGGACTGATGACTAAACCAGTTAAGAACACATGATGGAATATTAAGGAAACTGCAGCAAAGAGTAAGAAAAGGAAAAGGCAAGTCTCCATAATTACAAAACTGAGAAGGAACTGAAGAATTATGTAGCAGTTACTCTTAATCAGGAGCAAAATAAAATGGGTAAAATGTCCATAATGACCTGTGTTTAGTGTCCTCAACACTACAGAAAATTAGTGTATTGTGCTTGGATTGCACCCACAAGTACTTGAGGCAAAAGTGTCATTTCAAACTCATCTCTTACTGACACTTGGGACCCATCGGGCTCACGTTGTAACAAGCTGGTCAGTTCTTTAGTAGCCTGTTTTCGGTGTGCCTGACAGCCTGACAGAGTTCAGCCAGAATCAGTCAGAATCTGAAAACGAGTACAGGTATTTTGTTGGCTTATTTAAAGTGTTTTGGCCTTCCATTCACATGTAAACAGAGTTTTAATCACTAAAAACTAAGCACCACATGTTGGAGTGATCAGCTGTAACATGCTTGTTATATTTGAGAGAAGCTTGAATGGTGAGTGAAACGGTGTATTTTAACCCACGTTACCTTTTTTTCCTCCAAAACCAAACCGTGCAGTTTTAGTTAGACTTAATTTAATTATAATTTAATGCCAACTCTAACAAAGTAGCTTTAATCCTCTTTTCAGCTCGCACATACTGGGCTCTACTTGATTTGACTCTACTCGGTTTTTAGTGTTTTCTGTTAGGTGGGATTACCTGCTACCAGGTATATAATGGAATAATGGGAGTTATGTCATGAGAGTGACTCCTTCACAAGAATCAAACCTGTTTTTTTATGAGGGAAATGGTTACACACATTCTTTGGTTCTGAGACTCCACTCACCGTTGGTGTGTTGTGTTTGTGTGATATACAATTAATTTCACAGGACTTATAGCCTTGCTACAACTACCCAGCCCACATTGATTGAGCCGAGCAGCTGCCGGTGAAAAAAGCCATCACTGTTTCAACTTTACTACTAGTTCTCTTCACCCCAGGTGAAAGATAAAGCATAGCATGTCACATTACTGTGGTTTGTAGGCTTTCAAACTTTGGGGACCCTCAGAACTACAGTGTGTTGCATGAAATGAGAACTGAGACAATGCAGTCCCAGGTCCTCCAGGCTGGAGATGGAACTGTCGCAAATAAATCCATTCTGTAACACACGATCATGCGGCAGAAACTGCCTATACCTACTTAATTACTAATGCAATATCAAATTTGCTGCCTAACCTTAACCAAACAGTGTAAGAAAATGTAGAGAGAAAAACTAAACTAAAATAAAGTGCTTTAAAAAGTGGTTCCAGACACAACCCATAGTCTTCTCTGTCTTCTGGTTGGAGACCACGTGTGTGATTGACACTAATGGAGTATCACACTGACAAGAAAGAGTTCCTCCCAAGCGTCAGTACCAGACGAGCAGAGAGTGAGAATGTGTTGATTTAGTCCACGCTGATCCTCATACACCGATACTTACTTTGTTACTCCATTAAATCAGATTTGATGCTTCATATGTGGTTAAACTCTATTAGGAATGTGCACCATGTGAGCATACGCAGCCCAAAAACATAATAAATTTTGTCCATTAATGATGTTTATATAACAGTTTAGTACCTGACAAACTGCAGATTACTCAAATCTGTTTGCAATACAGGGGACCCTGAATTCCCCGAGGTTCCCAGTGTAGCTGTGCTTGGGCAATCTCTTGCTGGGCTCAAATGACCTCACTCACTCACACAACATAGAAATTCCCCTTACTGTTAATATCGAGCTGGGTGCGATCACACGTGCGATGGCAATCAGTCAAGTATCACTCCTACAAGCAGGATGAAAACCCAAAGGATGAAAGGAGCTCCAGAGAAAAGTGTTACCCTGTGGGGTTTTCAGAAATTTGAGATACAGGAAGGCACATAAAAACTCTAAATCTACTACACACACACACACACACACACACACACACACACACACACACACACACACACACATCGAAAGGTACTCACGAGCAAAACAACATGGGAGCAAATCAATACCTCGACAGCTGACTGACAATGACGTCATCGGCACAGTTGGAGCTCCCCCTTTTCTTTCCACGCCTTCCACTTTATATCCGTGCGCGTGTACGGGAACCTGCCTCCCTGCCCCATCACAAGGGCGCGCACTTTGAGGCGCGTTGCTACGTGCCCAGATTGGAAAGCAGTTGCGCGTCCCTGCATGGGGAAGTGGTAAGTTGCGCAAGTAACGACAGGAGCGGCATCCCGCTTTACCCCACACGTTCGGGACCAAACATTATGTGATTACTGCCCGTGGAGGTATCAGTGGCCCGTAACCTCCCACCGTTCTTAAGATCGACTGATTGGAGTCATTAATACATGCCGCTGTCACGTGGTTAGACTGAGCCATAAGCAGAACTATGTTATAATATGTTGTCCTTTTTTCAAATGAGTGCTCTCATTGAATTAAAGCTAAGGTGAAACCTGTATGCAGTCTATATAACAAACCTATTTAAAAATTGGGATAAAAATAGCACAATTAACACAAGGGAGGGCAGAAACTAGAGAAAAATCTGAGATGTGTTTCGTCCCGCTGGGAATCTTCCTGATATTGACATCGGGCTTGCTTTGGCATTTTAATTACGCGCAGCCGACATTTCTGAAAGAGAGAAAAAAAAGAAAAAGCCTGCAGAAGATTTTTCTTTGAAATTTTCCTCTCAGTGTATACAGCAGGTATTACGTCTGATTGGGAGCGGCTGCTGCCACGATTCAACATCATCCCTCTGTCAACCATCCCCTCTCTCTCTTCCGTTAGCGCGCCACCGTCCCTCATCACTCCTCTTGCTCACCCACCTTACTCTCTCTCTCTGGATCTCCCCCCACCCCCCTTCTCTCTCTCTCCCTCTCTCTGCTGGAACGCACGTCCGGGGATAATATTCTCGCTCTCTCCGTCTTTTGCTGCTGCAGAACGGACCGTAAAGCTTCACGCCTTCATCCTCTTCTTCCCTGCCAGACCGGGAACTCAGATCAAGGTAAGACAAGTGAAAACACGATGTGTTCTGTACGAGCTGGGCTCAGCTGTCAGTGTTTGCGGGGAGAAGTGTTGGGGGTGAGAGTGGAGGGCGGGTGGACTTCTGCACTTGTGGGATGCGCTGTGCGCGCGCTGGAGAGACACCGTGCTGCCACGTTGAGGTTGTCGGTGCAATGCTGAGCTTTGCTTATTTGGCGAATATAAACACAGAGATGCTCAGAGGGATATCCCGACAACGTTCTTGGGCAGTGTCCACTCCTCAGACACCTGTGAGTTAGAGACTGAGCAGACCATAAAATTAAATAATAATAATAATAAAAGATTCAAACACAGAGAGGAAAAGAGTGTGGAGAAAATTTGGATGAATTGTTGCGAGCCCGACCTATTGGCTGGCAGTGCTGCCCCGCCTCTGTACCCGTTTTTTTTGTTTTTTT
>NW_024582584.1:41162-50020 GCF_018398535.1 Haplochromis burtoni
AGAGAGAGAGAGAGAGATGAGATGGCGCACTACAACAGCGCTTTCTAGCAGTGTTTTGATTTATCGCCTCTCCAATGCGCACTGACGCACAAAGCTCCGGGTTCCCCCCTGTTGGTATTCGTTGTCATCTCGACTGATCAGGATTATGTTAGAGTCGCAGCGTTGACCTATCTGGCTTCCAGGAACACACCCTCATCCACCTCTCCTCTTCTCCCGTGATTTTGCCGGATAGCCACATATCCCAAGCGCACGCGTTTAGACTCGACGGATGATTGTTGCCGTGAAAACAATCATGCGTGATGCGATGTGACAAGCGAACTAGTGGCATGTTTTGACTGAGGCACTGAAATTTCCTCTTTAACGTCCGGTGCCTGCGCAAGTGGGGTTTATTCATTTATGCATCTCATTGTGATGATGATGCGCGCGTGACTCATTTGGCCATGAAGCGATGGGATAGTGGAGGGCAGAGCACAGCCGCAGGATACCGAAAAGAGCGCCCAGCTTAAGCGAACTTGTAGGAAATAAAAACATCTTCATCATTTTCGTGAATGTCCGTTTTTTAGCAACATTCTTTGCATTATCCTGTGCATCAACTCTTCCTCTTGTTTGACAATGTCACCACCATCTTTACTCCCCCGCTTACTTTTTTCTCATTTTTTTCGCTGCTACTAAAATTATCAGCAACATCATCCACGTTTTTCATCTCAGCTGTCAAAAGTTTCTTTATTATTTCTCATCCATCCATGAACACGTTATCTTCATAATTCTACCAGTAACCCCCCCTCACCACCACCAACAATATCATCATAATCATCATCATCATCATCATCACCAATTTTTTGGACTGAACTACATTATAAAAAGATTCCACATCTCTCCTCTCCTCTCCTTTCCTCTCCTCTTGAAACCCGACTCACCACCAGGCCTGATGTCATTCATAAATCTTCTGTCGGGGTGTTGGAGTATAGCACTATACAGAAACTCAAAGATGCAACAGTATTTTACTAAGTTTGTAGGTTTTATTTTGTGGTTGGCTTGTACTTCAATAGGTCGAACTTTAAAACCGCTTGCCTGGTATTAATCCGGAGCTCCTTCTGGTGACAAAACCCCTCTGACCTGTCAGGAAACAGATATGGGATTGTGGGAGTGTCCTTTGGTGTCTGGCAGCAAATCCTTTGTGTGCTGTGGGCTGCGACACCCAAAGGATTTGCCCTCAGTGGATTAGGCTTGTTCTGGTTCATATGGATGTTCAATCAAACTGACATCAGAATCTGGATCTGTGGACTCTACTATAAAACAAGTTGAACTTGCTAGGATCTCTTTTCCTTCTCAGTTGTTACTTGCCCTAAAGTCAGCAATTATGCTAAGCAGTCACATGAAGGTGATTTGATAAGTCAACTCAGGATTTAACCAGCTAGTTGTCAGTGTGTTTACATGAAAGGGGTGGTGCTGGCAGGATCTGAGAATTACAAACAGGGACAGGTCTACAGAGGAAGATCAAGTTATGATGTTAGAAAACTATGAAGTGTGAGTGTGTGTAATTAATGTGTGCTTTAAATACATTGGTCGGTAAGACTGGGAAAGAGTTACTATGTTGATAAAATTTAGCCTGTTTGAAGTTTGAAGAAAGGAAGGAAAGCATGCAACTATGCTGACTGTCTAAGTTAACAGACTTCAGTATGAGCGCTCTGTCATTAAGAAACAAGAGAATCTGACTGGTTACAATAAAGTATTGCATTAATTGAATGTTTATCAATAATTTAACAGAATACTTTGGATTCTTGTAAACCAATTTTTGCTTTATTCTTTCACTTAAACAGGCAGAGAGCAAGCATAAAAACTCTGTATAATTGTACTGTAGACTAAGCTTATTTGCAAATTTTATGTAAGGTCCACATGTAATGTGTACTTGAGATGTATAAGGTTTATAGAACAATAAGAGAATTTTAAAATTGTTTTAGTCAACAGAGAAAACAAATGAAGGATTAAAGTTGTCATCAGGGGAAAACAAAGTTCAGATGCTTTTCAGATACTTTACTGCTAGCCACACACTAAGTGCTGAGGATTCTTACAGCACTAGTAATGCTGTTTTATGGAGATGTGATTGATTATTAGATGTGGATTCTAAATGTGCTGACCTCTTATTGTGTACATAACCTGCTTCAGTTACTGTGATGATGAACCCTGGTAAGAATACTTTGTAATACTGAAAATCCGGGGTTAAACTTGAAGTTGATGTTTTACACCCAAATCCTGCTTTGTTGTACAGGCCTCTGGTAAAGACCTTGGGCTCACTGTCATCTTCTGAGCTGGTCCTGAGAAGTGTTTGGGGAATAGCAAGAAGCAGTGTCATGCCTGAGGGAGGTGCTGCCATAAGTCTGACAGTTGGCAGAGCTAAGAGCTAAGGGTGGGTGGTCCCTGTGAAGGCAACATTAACACAAATTCCACAACCCAAGGAATCCCCGCAGAACTGTCAACGTTTTTCACGTCGCTCGCTGGTGCTTTTAATGCTTATAATGATCGATGCTTGCACAGAATTATAAATAAATCACATTTGTCTTTATGTTGTGCAAGTTAAAAACAAAATAAAACAGGAGCTTGAATGAAAAAGCCCGACATCTCTGTTTTAAGAAATAATCCTTGAATCACAAAAATGATACAAAACGATAAACGTGTGCGTGTTATTTTAAGTGTAAGACGTTGACGATGAAAAGAAGAATCTCAGCACGATGTGAGAGGCAAACTCGCACATCGTGTGTGTTGCTTCGCTAAGGTGTGTCTCGACTGAAGCTGTGGTACAATGCTGAAGGGAATATGAGCAGTGGATTGGATTTAGGGTCCCCCAGGGCCACATCCAATTCAAAGACGATGTGAGAAGAGCAGATCAGAGAGACGGGAATTAAAAAAGCAAGCAGTAGATAAGCAGGGTGACAGAGAGGAACAGGGGATGAAAGGAGCGGGGAGGGATGAGAGTGGGAGAAAATGAGGAATAATAAATAAAGTTCAACGCTATCTACAGGTCTCACAAAGCCAAATTCAATTCTAACTAAGGCTTCATTAAATGATGAAAAATTAAACAGGGCTGGTAAAAACCTGCGTGCTAATGAATGAAGCTAACGAGAGTTCTGAGGCTGAAAGTCATTTATTGAAGAGAATGTACTCAGAAACACACACAGTGTAATTCCTGTGCTTTGATGAACAAAAAGAAGAAGAAAACCCGGGGTGAAAAAAATGTGCAGTTCAGTGGTGTAAGGCCTATAAAACCACTGTCCAGCCAATACGGACGTCCAGGTTTAAATCAATCATTTGCTGTTAGGCTCAGAAATGGAATTACTATCTAATTAAAAGATTAATTTTAATATGAATGAACACAATTTAAAGAAATATATTTATAGGTACTTCTTTTTGACTCTGTTAGCAGTTCATCCAACAGTTTCTTGGTATCAACCTGCTGAACATTCACACACTTAGCTAAAAGGACAGAAATCAAAGCCCGGCAATGTGAAATGTTTGTAACTCCTACGTAATCTGATGGTTTTTTTCTTCCTTTCTTACATTTCTGTCCTTACAGATAGCACTCTGTTCTTCCCAGTCCACTTTGTCCCGTTATCAGGAAAAGCAATAAGGTCTTCTGCTGTGTTTGGCTACTGCTGATCTAAGCTGAATTCATTCTGCTGTTTCTCTTTAAGTAGGAGACCCCAGTGAGTTATTCATTAGTTATATGACTGGCAGCCAGTAACATAATTAATAAAATCGAATCTAAGCAACCAGAGTTGCCTGAATGGAAAAGTGATCAAACAGAAAGATTCACCAATCTATTAAAGGGAGCTTCCACCTGCGGTAAACTCAGGACGGCACAAGAACATTCACCGCTCTAACAAACTGTTCTTCACTCGGTGGACAATAATTGAAAAATAAATACATCAATGAATAAAAGTGCTGTGAAAGAAAAGGCAGACCATGTAAAACATATCGTGATGATTTATACACAGTTTCCTTTCACAGTTTTTAGATTACGTGAAGACAAAGTAATGCGGCTTGCACCCTGTTTAACCTTAAATGGTCTTTAACCTTCTGTGGTCTCGATCGTCATAGGTGACGACCCTAACTCTAACCCTAGGTAATCATTTATTTGTTTGTTTTTGTATTTAAAAAAAATAAAGTCAGTTTAGACTTCCTCCAAACTATAGAGTAATATTTATGATGACTTGTAAAAATAATTAATCAATCGATCACATATCATCAACTCAGTGTATTTAAGCACAAGGTCAAGATGACGTCCGTCAGTTTAAACTGAGCATCAGAATGCATGAGAAAAGTGATTTAAATGACTTTGAATGTGGCATGGTGATCTGCCGGGATCTCCAGGGTTTTTGCTCACTGGAAAATATCCATTGAGCTGCAGTGCTCACAGTGCTGTGCCAGAGGTCAGAGGAGAATGACCAGGCTGCTTCAAAATTATAGGAATGTCATAGTAACTCAAATTACACATTTGTTAAAACCAAGATATGCAGAAGAGCATCTCTGAATGCTCAACACATTGAATTGTAAAGCAGATGGGCTACAGCAGCAGAAGACCACACTGGCTGCCTCACCTGGCAGCTCAGAACAGGAAATAAAGGCTACAATTCATACTCGCTCACCAAAACTAGACAACAGAAGAAAAACACTCAAAGTGCATTCACTACATGAAAGAAAAGAATATATCAAAATGTAAGTTACTTAAAATACAGTCGTTACTGTTTAGCTTATTCTTAAGCCCCAAACCAAAAATTCTGCAGCGAGTGTGTGATGCTCTCGTGTGAATATGGAGCAAAATCTCTGAGGAAGGGTCAAAATAACTTGTTGACTCTGTGCCATGAAGACTTAAAGCATTCTGAATCTGTGCCAATCAGAAGAAAGGCTGAACAAACAAGAAGTGCAAGTTCGTCCAATGCCCCCAACCTGCTGTCATCTTTGACCAGCTCAAAAACAGAAGTGGACTCAGGGCAAATCACTCTCATTCATATTCAGTCTCACGTAAACACATGTGACATTATTCTAGAGCTACAGGAGACTACAGATCGTGGGCGATCGTGGCTCAAGAGTTGGGAGTTCGCCTTGTAATCGGAAGGTTGCCGGTTCAAGCCCCGGCTTGGACAGTCTCGGTCGTTGTGTCCTTGGGCAAGACACTTCACCCGTTGCCTACTGGTGGTGGTCAGAGGGCCCGGTGGCACCAGTGTCCGGCAGCCTCATCTCTGTCAGTGCGCCCCAGGGTGGCTGTGGCTACAATGTAGCTTGCCATCACCAGTGTGTGAATGTGTGTGTGAATGGGTGGATGACTGGATATGTAAAGCGCTTTGGGGTCCTTAGGGACTAGTAAAGTGCTATATAAATACAGGCCATTTATTTACCATTTACAGATGCTCCAAGAAAGGCAAAGCCCAGTGGTGTTTGCAACGGAGGGTCTGAGCATCTCTTCCCCTGTGGTACAGTGTGGGAGAAAAGCTTGTTGTGGCTGCAGAATCAAGGCAGCCACAACAAGCTTAAAACCAAAAGCCTGAGTTTTTGCTCACTCTCAGAAAATATCAAGCAGGCCCCCAAATCGAGCTTAGCTGTAATCCCAGCAGATCATCTGATCACAGTGACAGCTGATGGCTCAGCTGATAACCTTTAAAAATCCAACTGGCAAATCTCTTTTTTAAAGATTTTAAGATGCAAGCTAGTTGCAGGCCACTTTGATACCCACCACAGCCCACTTTTTAATGCTGGTTCTGATTAAATCAGTGTCTGTTCTGTGCTGTGCTTTTGCCACTGCTCTCCTGCTCCTGGCCTTCTATTTATGCACTGACATATGCATCAGTGGAAGTCAGCGAATACAAATTTCAAATGACTACAAATGGAAATGGCAATCTTCCTTTGATTATAATGGGGGACAGCTAGTTTGCTACTTTAAATTGGTCAAATCTGAACTCATTCTTCTCTCACTATTATCTAGTGAAAAGTAGTAGAAAACAGTTACATCTCGAGCTGAGAGTGACTCCATGAAAGCTGAAAATGCTAAGACGCTTGAGCATTTGCTCGATGTGCGCTTGACTGATGAGGTGTTAAGAAGGATTCTCACCAGTCTGTGTGTGCTTGTTGTGACTGACAATCACCTGTCTCACACTACAAGCTGGAAAATGCATTTAATTCCTCTGCACCGACCCTATGAATGTACAGTTAACAGCAACAAAGGCATAAACTACAACACTGAACACTGTGAGTGAAGAAGCGTTTGCTATGCACTTGCGACATGTCTAAATTGTCTTTCAGCTGGTGCAGAGTGGGAACAGCTCTAGCTATACTATGACCTTAGGTGTTTAGACAGTTAACAAGCAGGTGGAGATGCGAAAAACGATGAGTGAAAAACACTGATGAATTCCAGGAGAATAGCACTCTGCGTCCCAAACGCACCCCAGCGTTTCCCTTTTGCAGTTTTTGTGGCTTCTCTGCTCCTCTCTCTCTGTGTTTATCAAAGCCAGTCTGTGAATCTGTGAACTGACAGGCTTGCCGCATTCGTCCCTGCCTGTAAATGTGTTAGTCTATGTAATCCTGCTCCCTCCCCTCCTCGTTTTTTATTCCCTTCTCCCATTTCCCTCAACACAAATATGAGCGGGACGAGGAGAAAGAATGAGTGCGGTGGGGGAGACGGATGCGTTCAAATGTTAACTCTGCTGTGTGTCTGCAACAATAACCCCGGCAACAGGGAGGACAAATCTTATCGCCACCCAAAATGTTTATTTTCTGCCATTGTGAAAAGCCAGACTGTGGCTGGTGGTGATAAGTTACGGAAGAAAAACACCATTTGGCAGCTTTTTTAGATGAATGCATAAAGGAATAGAGAGTAAGATAGGGGAAGTGAGGAAGAGGGATGGCCTCAGGGCAGGACAAAGGAGTTGCTGCCTTTCAGAATTGTTGTAGCGCGCTTCTGGTATTCAGAACTGCTGCAGCTCTTTCTGGGATATACAATATACAGAATCGTAACAATGACTGATAGCAGCTGCAGAAAAGATCATTCCAGACTGAAAACGATTGAGGTTTAAAGGTCACGCCCGGATATGGTAAAGATATGGGATTTTTGCTTACACTTATGTCCTCAAACTTGAGCGTCCAGAAAGAATTTAGTAATGCAATATATTCCTTCTGTCCTGGAGTGGAGCTGAATAAGGCACATCCCTATTAAAGTCATGTTTATTATGACTTTATGACAGGCCACCAAATTTCATCCCAGCAGATCAGCTGATGACTTATTATAGAATTTTGAAACTCAAGTTTGTGCCACACACCATTAGAGATGCTGGACAAATCCGATTGGCTGCCACTGGGATCGACTTAAAGCTCGATGCCTTGGCCGGAGGCTCTCTGGCAAGTGGAGGGGCCAAGCATCGAACTGCTAACCCCTCAAGTAGCAGACAGCCATTGTCATTCAAAATCTCACAGCACACATTTATTAATATTTGTTTTTGGGTAACACGTGAACAATAAATTTCTACTGGCAGCTATATCCCCTTCACACCTGTGCCTCTGAGATGATTACAGATTACTGACAACACTAAGTACTTGGCATCATATGAAATAATGGTGTACGCCGAATTAAAAAACAACAACAACATAGGAAATAGAAATAAACGGCACATAAAACACAGTGTTCAAACGTGCCATTCAATATGTAGTTATACACAGGCAGAAGTTAATAAAGAGGACTGTCTGGATCTGCAGCCGCGTTTCAGCACCTCTAATTATTGAGTAATGGGCAGTTTGATACATAATAATATCAGGAAGGTTCATTCGTCCATGTGCTGCTATGGAGATACTCAACTAATTGGAAAGCGATATGAGCCCCCCCAACCATGGTAGCGCCTGCACGCCCTGCACAAATCTTTCCTCCCACCTCATCTCGTTCATGCCTTCATGCTGCAGATATCAGTAGAGATGTGGTCACGATGGTAGGGCTATAAGAGGAGTGCGCAGATATTGTGTTATTTATTTATTATTCTGGGGCAGGTGGTGATTTAATATGCAACGTTTCAAAGAACTCAGCAAGCTGAACAAACACACAAGCTAAAGGTCCAGTGTGGATGTGTTTGGAAAATATACACAACACTTTCAGCAAAGGAGGTGAGGGGACCACTCGGCAAGTGACACTTGATGAAGTGGAAATTTAAAACGTGTAATGCCCTAGATAATTTTAGATTCCTTTAATCAGATGTGATTCGTACAGGATGTGTTTTTGAAGTGATCTATTTTATGCGGTGAAATGTCCCTGAAAAAAAACAGAAAATAAAAACTTCTCCTTCCTTCAGATGTTATCGCAAACTACACATGCTGTCATAAAGCGAGAGTCGGGGCACACCTTAATTACAATTAGACAGAGACAGACAACCTTTCACTGTCATTTTCACATGCTGCGTATAAAAATGAATGTTTCCTTTACGGCTCCATCATTTTTAGATTTGGGTCAAAAATATTGTGCTGTAGTTGAGACAAATCTTTGCTGATCCCACGCTGGGAAAATGTCCTTGTTTTATCAACTTAAAGCAGGAAAGCAACTTTTGACTGTCCCCCTGTCACAAGGGGGAACCACAGCAGGTAGCTCTGCATGGTTTGCTAGAGTTCATTGCCACGTGTCCCTCATGACACAACCCCGATAGGGCTGGAATCAAACCGACGACCTTTCACTGTTGCATGCCTCTTTAGTTCAGCGATCTAAGGACTTTGTTCTCTGTCTTTGGCTCTGAGCTTTGCTGATATTTCACTTAGAGATCACCCCCTGATAATGTGTTTAAAATTGTAACTCAAATTAGTTCTTTGAAGATTGGGTTATCTTATGGCAAACC
>NW_024582584.1:50040-139304 GCF_018398535.1 Haplochromis burtoni
AAAGAAAAGAAACAGTTTAATATCATAAAAGCGAGTCAGGTCAAAAGTAATTTACTTGATTTGTATGCATTGTTGATGCCAAGTGAATTTTCTAAACCTTTGATTTGATATATTTAAGTTGTATTTTATTTAAAATTATTGCTTTATGCTTCAAAGAATGTTTTTTTTTTGAGTGCATGGTCCTCTCTTTACACTTGGTCAAGGAATACTCTGTCTCCCATCTCTGTTGAAGTACTTTTTTTTTTTGCTCTGTTCTGTGTTTGGAAACTTATTAGCTTGCAGGTTTATAGTTATATAGTATTTAGAGATGGGGAATAGAGAAGTATAAATACTTTGTTACAGAAATGTAGAATTTTCAGCACACTAGATGTTATTTTTATTCTCTACACAAAGATCTTTAATTTACACTCCTCACATTTTTAAAGCAGACTTGTTACTTTAGGTTTTAATCACTTGAGGGGAGTTAATAATCATTGTGCACCACTGTGCACCTTTTTGGCATAAAACCTAGTTAATCCTGAACGTAGGAGACACTAACACATAAAAAAACCATTCTATTAGTGTTTTCATCATTGGTGTCTTTTTGCACACGGAATGAAAAATAATTTACAAAAAAATGGATGCATCTTTTATTGCACAAACCTGGGTTGTTAAAGTGGTTTGTAATGATCTGACATGGTGTTCAAAATGCACTGTCTGGTCACTATTAGGCATATAGCTAGCGCTACTGGAGAAAAGCAAGTGTGAATGAAGTAACCTAGCAGGTCATTTCAAATGCAATATCCCAAACAGTTAAACAAATATCAGCACTCCAAGTGTTTCTGTTCAGTTTGTCACACAATGTGCTTGCTAGCCAACAGTGCAGTTGTTCCCAGGAAGAGAAAAGAAAGGTCTCGGGCCCCCTTTGGAGGTGGGGTGCCCCCGGCCTCTCGGCCTGGGGCTCGGTCACTCAGGCACAGCTGGGGGCCGGCGGAGCTCACGGGCGCGTCACTGCAACTCCCCCTGGCTTCTGCTCCGCGGCTGCTGGGCGAGCCCTCATCTGGGACTCTCCTCAGCTCTTACTGGAACAGTGGCGCGGCTGCCCCTCTGTTGGTCTTCCATGGTCTCTTGTGTTCTGGGGGCCTCTGGATGTCTGGAGTTTTGATCTCCTCCATACCCGCTTCACACCCTGGAGGACGGGGCTGTGGCCCCCCCACACTCCCTAGCAGATCATTACATGGAGAAACCTTTGGAATGCAAGCATGCTGATCCACACAGGTATGCACACAGGTGTACACATGGGTATTCACAGACGCGGACTAAAGCTTTCTTGGCTGCTGCCTCAAAGCACACTGTGCGCTGTCTATCTTGCGTGCTGCACAATATCGTTTATTATTTAGTAACTATTGATATCTATGACTAGCTAGTTTATTGTGATGGTGCTTTGTTTTTTCTATTATTATGTTGCTCTTTGTTGTTTGCTGTCTCCTCTGTTTGTTTTTTTTGTTTTTTTGTTTTTTCTCCATACAGGTGACCCAGGAGTTGTTTATTTTTTCCCCCCCTTCTCACCGTCTCTTCTCCCCTTTGGTTTTCTTTCTCTCTCTCCCCCTCTTTCTCTCATTCATTCCCCCTGTCCTATTTATTAAAAAAATTAAAAAAAAAAAAATGACAAAGGATGAACTGAAGCTCTGCCATCACGTAATGTCGCATACTGCTGTTTCTGATGTCATTTAGAAGGAAAAAAAAAAAAAAAAAAAAAGAGAAAAGAAAGGTTAATCTGTGATAAGTTCACACTCAAAGATAGAGAACGTTGCAAGACAGAAAAGACGGGACTCTAAATATGATTTTATTGTTTTTATTAATATTATTTATTAATATGAGATGAGATTCCGTTAGCTTTGCAAAAAGATAGCTGGTAGAAACACCCTGCAAAGAGCTGCTTTTTACTTGTATACTCTGAGTACATCACTGAACGTGCACCTTTTTACTTTGACTTGTACATTCACTCAAAGCAACGTTGAACGTTCAGCTTTTACCAGTATGTGCTTCTTCTACTTAAGTATGCGTGTATTTCTTCCGCCTCTGAAATCATCAAATAATCAAATTCAGTCTTGAACAGTTACAACATCTGACATATTTTTAAATCTGCTTGAACTTGTAGTCGAAGTTTAGTAAGCTGATAATGAGTCTGTAAAGTCAGTGAAATAAATTGCATTTGGATACCAAGTACATATAATAGTACAAATTGGTTTAAAAAGTTTATAGTAAACATTTTCAATATGGATTTTTAATGTAAAACATGCAGTTCTGCACAATCCAACTTGCAGTGCAATGGCTGACAGTCTTTCAGGAGTCTCACGACTCCGTGTTTTGCTCTGTTTAGCCTGAAGAAAGACTGGAAGTTTTTTCCATTGAGGTGCCCTCATAACTTGTCTATGATGAACACAGGTGACTCTACTGGGAGCTGCTGGTGTCTTTGAATGAAGTTGTTATTTGGCTTCGGGACTCTTCACTGTCTCTTTTGGACACACATACACACACACGCCTCTGTTTAGTAGTTTTAAATTGTAGAGATTATCTTGTTACCTGGAACTTTGCAATGTGCCACCATATTGCCAGAGGTACTCACAAAAAGGAATTTGAAGTGACTGGAAAGTAGATAGAAATGCAAATTCCCACAGCGATAAAATTTTAAAAAGACTGTCATTTACTGCTGAGGGAAAGAAATTTGGCCTAAAGAATCAACCTCTGATTTAGCCCTTTTGTATAATTTGCAATGTCCTTGCTTTTATCTGAATTTCAGAATATATTCACAATTTTAGAAGGCATATTTTACTAAAATAACCCTACACCTGTCGTGTATTTGAGTACAGTATGTGGTATAGTTTTGTTACACAGAGCATTGATTTCTCACACATTTCCTAATAATTTAGTTGGATTCATACTGGAAATTCCCGTTGGGGACAAAGTTGAAAGAAAAGCAGAATTTCAACAAAAGCAAAACATTTCAGTTTTCTCAGTCAAATGCCTGCATTCTCCTTGCATGAACTTTACAGTTCAAACACCTTCAAGCTTATTGGAAGTGAAATAAATCATTCTTCACCAAGTGGAGGTCACATCTCTTTCCTGTCTTGATCTCCAAATTTCTACAATGAATGTGAGACAATGCATTCATAAACCTGCAGTAGTATACGTGATCGATACTAGTGTGATTGGACTGATAGTTCGTTTCTATCACTTAAGTTCAGTTTTCAAAGGTGTGTTTTGTTGTGTTGAAAAGCACAGTGATTTAGTGTTGATTAAGCTGTGTTTAGAATTTGCAAATTGATGTTGATTCCTCTCATAAGTCATGACATATTGTTCTCCCCTCCTGAGCTTCCTGTGTAAGTTAAAACTGGCAGTGTATCAGCTCGATACCAACATTTGCAATATTGTATGAATTCCAAATCCAAAATTTCATGGAAAAAATTTATTGATGTGCTTGATCTGTGTCTTGACATTAGTCAAATCAATTAAAAATCAAAATCAAATAAAAACTTTCCTGATTGTTTCATTATTTGCACTAAATTTAAAGCTGCTATTCATTTTGTTCATGATGGAAGTAGGCTCCTTTTAAATTTGATTAATTTGCACAAACACAGGTAGGACTCAAAGTGGCCCACATAGTAGGCCTTCACATGCAACAGTACACAATTGTTCAGTTTTGTAGGCAATAAAAACAATTGAATAAAAAGTAAAAACGTATTATTAACTTATAATTGCTTTTAGGAGGACAGCACTATTTTTCCCAGAGGGCAAAACTATTTCCTTTGTCCTTGATTGCATATTTTTAACAGCACACTTCTGGAGACGGGGCCACCAGGCAAGACGGAAATCAGACTTTACTGTGCCGGGATCCCACCAGAGGTATCATGTCCATCCCTACAAGTCAAAGCTGACTTGGCTGTGCAAGTGAGATCCACGTAACATTAATAAGCTCGCAGACTTGTGAACTGAGTACCTCAACCAGGTATTTCGTTTTTATGTCTGCAGACTAATAAGAGAGCAAAACTGGATTTTCCTTTAACAGTACCTTTTTAAGTTGGAGCCGCAACACATCAGGAGTTTCACAAAGCAAGCAGTGGAACATAAGACTTAGCGACAATAGTTTCAAAGCACAAAGCAGAGCATTTCTGTAGAGGATTGTTTTTTCGCACAATGAGTCCCCAAATTCTCTGTCAGAACTTCACATGCCAGAAAAACTCCAAAAGCATCACGGCAAAGCTGCATAAATCAGTGCCTACCAAACAAAAATCATGAGATTACATTTTGCTTTTATCTCCATATTCCTTCAACATTACTTCTGGGTTCAGTTAAACTCAGCGTGGCAGCAGCTTGGTTGTTTAAATATGTAGGAGACAACCATCGGTGTGCCTTCAGCTCTACAGCATAGAAGTGTTTTTCCACACCTGAGATGCTCAAAAATTCACGCTGAAGTGGTGCATTAGTGGGCGCCACAGACTAAGGGGACATGTTTATCAAATGTCTCAGACTCAGAAGTGGCAATGTTGTGTAGGGCAGCTTTTGCTGTCACAGCACAGCAGATGTGATGCGCTAATAGAGCCTCACCACAAATTTAAAGCAAGACTCCAGCTCTGCTCTTTTGCCACGTTTCTCTCACTTCTTACTGTGTCTGCTGTCCTGTTTGGGTAAACGCTGTCCTCGCTAGTGCTGCTTGCACTCTCTGTGGCTCAGGAGGTAGAGCAGGCCATCTACTTATTGTGAAGTTGGTGGTTTGATCCCTGACTGCCATGGTCTGCATGCCAAGGTATCCTTGGGGAAGATGCTAAACATGTCTCCCTCCCCTCACCCAAAATGGTCACAGCAGATGACTGCTCTTCCCTGAGCTTGGTTCTGCTCGAGGTTCCTTCATGTTAAGAGGGAGGGAGTTTTTACTTAACACGGTCACCAAAGCACTTGCTCATAGAGGGTCATATGATTATTGGGATAATCTTGGTTGTATTACTTGAAGGGTCTAACTTACAATATAAAGAGCCTTGATGTGACATGTTGTATAAAGTCTTTGGAGTGCTTGAGTAGAAATGCACCACAGAACCAGTCCATTTACCATTTATTGTAGGTCTGTGTAATTTTAGGTCTTTAAACTCTCACATAGACTGGACCATGCTGAACAATCAGTCATCATAGTCATGGAGAAACATTGTCTGCTCTACTTGAAGCAGCAGTAAAGCCACTTGACAGTTGACACATCGTACTGGCTCTCTTTACCTTGAAGCACGTGCACAAAATTCTACCCTGAAATTCCTTTGGTCCCATGTTGTTACACGGGTAGAGATGAGCTTACAGCCTTAAAAGATTCTTAAGGCTTGACAGACTCTCATGCCAATTTTTTTTATATGTCTTTTAACCATGTTTGAAGAAGACTAATGATTTGCAGTCACTTCAAAGCACTGCACACAGAAGCTGTCTTAGTAGCAGTGCTGTTAATAAAAACAGAAATATTGCATCATTTCTCACAAAATCTGGCAGTAAACAACAATTTTCTCAAAGGTCAGAGGAGTAGTACATGGGACACATGTGTCAATTAGAGGCATTCTGGTTGTTCTTCTGGCAGAAGCGCAACAATACTTTGGCATTCAGAATTCAAAGAATGCTTCATGTTTCTGTCTTGTAATAAACATACCCAAAGGAAATATTAAACAATAAGCCGGTTGAGGGAACAACCTGAAAAAACAATTGCAATATGCTATGAATGCAGATGTTTCCACACAGATGTGCTGCATAGTACAATTAAGCAATTAACATCAAAACACATGCCATGAATTGTGGACAAATGCTGAGCAGACCAAAATAGTTCTGGTTCCATAAGGGGAAGCTATCTAAGTGACTCAGAGAGCGGGCTGGGTCACAGATAGCCAGAGCTTCAGTTAAAATTTATTGCAATATGTAAAAACTGTTATGTCACACAGCACTCTCCACTGTAATCATCAAAATATGAAAAATCATTGCCAAGGCACTGGCAAGACACTGCTCTAATGGTACATGATAGCTCAACACCTAACAAAGACACTTAACAGTGGGAATACGCAAGTCTTCTAAAATGCCACGGCTGCCATTGTGAAAAGAAAAACCTTTGTCCAAATGCCTAAAATGACTGTTTTTGTACAAAAATAAATGTGCAGTTTCTTTAAATTGCACATTTATTTAATGTGCCACAGTTTGATATTTGCTAGTGGAATCCAGGTTATTCTGTGCGACTAAGTGACTGTTCAAAACATGGCTATACAAGAAGTGCTGATTGTGGGTTGCACCGTACTGAAGAAATACAGGACCTCTACCGTTCTTATATACATTCTATATAAGAACAAACGACTGAAGAAAGTTTTCAGCTGACATTCAGTGTAATTTTTGTGCTATACCTTTGAGATATTTACTGATGTCATGGAATATTTAAACTGATACTATGAATATGATGCAAGTGCCTCAAATTCTTGGCACTTTTTAATTCAGTCTATTTTTTCCTGTATATTTGAACTTACACCCACTCCAAGTATCACAATCTGCAGTCAAGCAGAAGTTCAAACATTATTTGATCAATAATGGGTTATAATATTCAGTGCTCCTGGACAATCTGGTCAAACTTGGTGTCATCAGATGGACTGAAACATAATGACCCAGAAGTGTTCTGCTGGCCCACAGGTCACCATGAAGATGACCTGAGGGCCGGATGTCAACTAGTGGGTCCTGTGCTCATTGTCTAGCATTGTGAAGCCCGATTGTCATTTGTCATAGTTTGGTAGTGGGCCATCATGGCCTGCAGAAGCATGTCCATGGGGGGACACAGAGACCTCTACAGGGTAGGAAAACAACACACTGACTACCATTAGGTGTCAGTATGAAAGCTTTGGATCCACTGTCAGACCCTACAGTGGTGCACTGGGTCCTGGGTTCCCCCTGCAGTTTGTTTCTGATTTTTTGGTCAGAGACATTCACACCAATGACCTGCTGGAGGTTATTTGTAGCTCTGGCAGCGCTCATCCTGTCCCACCTTGCACAAAGGAGCAGATACCATTCCTGCTGATAGGTTAAGTACCTTCTTCGGCCCTGTCCAGCTTTCCTAGAGTAACTGTCTGTCTCCTAGAATCTCTGCTCCATACTCTTGAGACTGTGCTAGGAGACAGCAGATGTTCTGGCAATGGCACTTATTGATGTGCCATCCTGGAAGAATTGAACTACCTGTGCAACTTTTGTAGAGTCTAGGTATCGTCTCGTGCTTTGGCCCTAGCAACTGACCAAACTGACTTGATGCTTCACTCTGATTAAAAAGTATCAGTTAAATTTTTGTTGTTGTTGTTTTTTTTCCCTTTCAGTAGCAGTACTACATCAATGTAATGACTATGACATAGAGCAACAGTAAGAGGTGCATGTACTCTACATGTTTTCTGAGAATTCTTTGGAGAACACTTCAGAAAGTGCACTTTGGGTCAATTTCATACATTTTATCATCATGTGGGAAAGGCGGCTGGTCAAAACAAATTATAGCATATACAAAATCTCCTTTTTCCTTACACTTTGATACCAGGATTGTCTTTTTAAACTGGCTGGTTCTTATATAGCAGTTTTCTACTCTACCTGAGCACATAAAGTGCTCTATACAACATGCTTCATTCAACTGTTGACAGACAGGTCGCCTCCTACCAGGCAGTATGTTCATTCCTTGTGATTAAAACGTCAAACTCTGGATAACTGGTTGGTTGCCTCAAGCACTTGGACCAGCGACCACCGATTTTTCTTAGTCATAAGGTGAGTGTCATCTTATTTTTACTCTGTAGTGGCTGAGCTACTCAGGCGAAACACCGGTAACAGTAAAGAAACACAAAGTCAGTAATTGAGTTTGGATAGACATGGATTTTTTCAAATTATTAGTAAGAATTACAGTCAACATCTCCTTTAAAGAAGATGTCATATTTTTCTACACTCCCTGGGCTGACAAGGCGCTGAAAGGTGCCCTTGTCAAAGCAGTAATTCTGGTAAATTGTAAAACACTGCAAAAGTATTTTGTCACATGCCTCTGAAACTTAATGAGATATAAATCCACGATCGACGTAACATTTAAGGTTTTTTTTTTGCACAGATATGTCTCACAAGTGATTTGCTTCTCTCTATAGATTGGGAAAATCTAATAAAGTTACTTTTTATTGTCATCGACATCTTTTTTTTACATGTTTTATTTCGTGCCCGATATTTTATTTCAAGTTGCAGTTCTGTCAGTCAATTAAACTTTTAATCTCAATCATCAACTCATTTTGCCAGCTTGATATCTAAATTCAAGACTTGTCCAGCACATGTACCGTGCATGCCTTTAAATAAAGTCGGGAAACGCTATGTTTACACATTTAAATCTCTGATAAAAGCTTCTCAGTTTATACACTCTGCTCTTCGCCGTGAACAATTACATTTACATTTGCTATTCATTCCTCTCATTCAGGCAGATACACGCCTGTAGGCAGACCTGAACAGATACAGCACCGGGTAATTACATTTTGAATAGCTGAAGAACACGAGACGTATTTTATTTATCTGATCTTAGTCTGGCTCAGTGGATGTTTTACAGAGGAAACGATTCCCACTTTCCACACCGCAGTTGATGAAGAGTGAAAAATTATCTGGCCTTTGCTTGAACTGTCTGATCTGAGTTTTCTCTGATTGGATGTTTCACACAAAAAATACCAATTTCCACTTCCACTCCACAGCTGGTGGATGATGAAGGCAGATTAGTTTCCATCCCATTTCTTTCTGTATTAGCTCTTATCATGTCCTTGCATTTAGACCAATCACTTCACTTGTTGTAACTCAGTGCAAAGGTGCTCTGACACCAGCTAACAGTCACTTAAGTTAGGCTGAAGTGCTTCTATTTGAACAAAGTAGAGATTTCCCCTGATTTCATTCCCACTTCTGCCACTTTCTGCTCACTTTTACAGCGCTAAACGAAGTACGCAGAAAGGTCTGGCTATGGACGACTGACCTTATCTTGCAAATTGTCTACCGCTGCTCAGCTCTGTGTGACGATAACTCGGGAACCGTTTCCTTCCCTGCTTCTCACTCTAATTCAGACAGATACTGTTAAGCCTGTAGGGGAAGCTGGGACAGAATGTAAGTAAATAACTGTCGAACAGGTCAAAAATCAGAAGGAATGTGTCGTCAGTGTCCTTTCTAGTGAGCAGTGTAAAGCTTTTTACATATGCCCCAGCTAATGAACAGATCATATACTTTAGGCATTTGACATAAGACATGAATCAGTTGTAAAGCCTTGTCAGTAATGACATACAGTACAAGACGTAATATTGCATTTTTCATTGTATAATGCTTTTTCTTCTTTTCCCTCCTTTTGCTGTGGCCGTGTCCCCATTTTCCAACAGGGATCATTAAACTTTCATTTTATCTAATCTAAGAACCATGTAACCTGGAATTGGACATTTTCCTGCCGACCACTAAAGTTGAAGTGGTGTGTTGTATCCAAATTATTTAAGGTGTTGATGTCATCTCAACGGACTGTGTGTAATTATAGAGAGCGACACACGTGCATCTTCGCTGTGACCTGATGTTTCCATCACAAAGAACAAGGCCTGAATCACATTCAAGACATGTTTTAGAGATTTATTTGCTCAGGAGTCTAGAGTCTTATGATTATTGTGAATTACGCTGAAACAAGCTGCTGTCGCTTAATCTGGGCCTGTGCAGTGTGATTACTGATAAAGTGATGGGACACAGAAAACTAATCTTTTTTTGTCTCTCTGTCTGCTAATCACCTTATAAGGTCATAAATCTGCAGATCTGTGGATAGCTCTCGCCCATTTGGAGACAAGTTGGTGGATCAGTGGTTTTTGGTTTAATGTATAAAGAGTACATGAAGCACTACTTGTATTATCCCTAACTTATACTATGGAGCCTTGCTCTAAAAAGCTGTCACAGCTTTGTGAGCGTCAGGTTTTACCTACTGAATCTTGGCGCAAATACATTTTCTCCAAAGTTTATTTTTGGTTTCACTCACTCAGGTTTGGGGACTGGCTGACAACCACTAGTCTCAAGGGAAAATGTGTCCACCTGAGCAATAGCCAGTAGTTCAAGATTCAAGAAAGCCTTTATTTGTCACATGCAAGTTGCCCTGCAGCGAGATGGAACCTCCCCGACCTTACATACACAACACAGATATCACATGGGGAGACAGGTCGGAGACTGGTAGTATTATGGAAAAACACTGAAATGTACAATACAATGGGCAAGTTGAGGAGGGGAAAAAAAGAGACCTCTACTCATGCTGGGCTCCTATGGGAGAACAGCATGAGAACAGAAAACAAAAAAACTCCTCTGCACAAAGAGTACATAAATGTCCACATCACAACATCATGAACCACGTGACAAGTGACAGGGATGGGTAAGGGATGAGAAGTAAGCCAATGCAGACACAGCCATCCTGCCCTGCAGCTATTTTTTCCAGCGCTGGGCCCAGACCCGCCGTCCGACTCGGCCTTGGAGATAAGCGTACGAGGGCGTTTGGAACGAAGAGTCTGAACACAGTTTGTTATCAGGGGAGAAACTGTTTGTTATGTTCAGCTCCAGCCTTGAGACCACAGCTGGCGCCAATATGGTAGCCACATGAAATAATGGTGTTCTTGCTTTAGTGCGAACTGCGAACCACTGCACGTCAATTTTACAGTCGGTCTAATGTCCATTACTGGTTCCTCACCATTCCCGTTGGAGAGCCGTGAGCCTCTCCACGATGTTATCCATCCATACTGAGATGTTATCCAGTTTGCTCATAGAGCATGAGTGTTCACGACAGCCATGAGCCTCTCCAAGATGTTGTCAGATGTTGTCAGAATCTCAGCACTCACAGCAGCTGCAAGCTTCTCCAAGATGTCATCCGTGCTGCGTGTAATTAGCTCATTCTGAGAAGCCACGGCTCGCTCCATCGTTCCAATCAACATAGCGGGCAGCCTTGTGGGGATTTGAACAGCTGTTTCTGCTTTCTTTATTCGATGATAAGCCAGGGCCAAGCCAGGGCCAAGCCAGGGCCAAGCCAGCGCTGATCAGCAAGAACCCTGTTATCATGGTTCCAAAACGGTAGATGTCTTCAATGGGCTCTCCTGAACCTAGGCTTCTCGTCGAGAAGAGGGTGTCAATTGCATTCAGGGACCAGTGGATCAAATCCATAATAGCAATAACAAGAACAGACTCTGAGACTCTTCCAGGGCAGAGGGAGAGTAGTAGTAGTATCAGCAGTTGTTGATAGGTGTGTGCGATACTGCAAGTTCTGGTGTCAATCTGACACCAAGTAAATAGAGGGTCAGTAGTAATGCAATTGTATGATCTGCATTCTGAACTTAGAGGATAGAGACAAAGTCTCAGTCCTATTTTGTGCTGTTATTGATCTGATACCAGTACAGCCGTTGGTCTTAACAATATTTATATTTGCATCAATCCGCCCGTTTCTGGTTGCACAAAAGAACCTCAGAGTGAGCGGGCACTGATGTAGCAATGATATCAATGAGGTCAAATTTACTTCTATAGCCCAGAAGACCAAAGTGCTGCACATTAAAAGGCATATAAATAAAACAGTTTAAAATAAAAACATAAAGTAAAAACAGACAATAAAAAGCAGCCACACTGGAGCCAAATGCCAAGGAAAATAAAGGTGTTTCAAAAAAGAAAGATTTAAATGCAGTGAGGAGGGTAGTGGCCATCACATTTCTATGTTAGTCTAGTTTTAGGCATATATCAGAACAACTGGTCAGACAAGCTCTAACCAGTGTGAATGTGAAGCAGTTCACACAGATACAAAGGTGCCACTTTGTTTAAAACTCTGTTTAAAAGCAAGCAATAAAATCTTAAAAATCCGTCATAAAATTAACACGAAGCCAATGAAGGGACAACAGGAGCGTGTGTGTTGGGTTCCCTGTTTTAATACCAGTTAAAAGATGAGTCTCTGCATTCTGGACTAACTGCAGGCAGGACCCCACATAGTAAAATTGGTATTGCCCAGATCTGGCCCACACAGTGTGCTTACACATGGCCCACATACCGCAAAGAATGACAGCCCTTTGGTGGCCCAGATCAACTTTACCAGAGGTAATACACACATGGGCCAGCACAAGGCCATTTGCAGACACACCGGTGGTCCTGTGCTGGCCCAGAACAGTTTCAGCTCTGGCCCCAGATGTCATCCTAATGTGTACCTTAATCAAGCCATATAATAACAACATGTGCCAGAACATAATAGTGCAAAAGTAACGCAACGCACCTCTGTTCAGACAGTGAATCTTATATAGTACTTTCCTACCCTCCCAGATTACCATATACTCTATACAACATTCACACACTTTCTCTACACTGAGTGCTTCCTAATTACATTCACACACATTCACACTCTCGACATGCAGACTGGAGGAGCCAGGGATCATGTAGATGACCTGCTCTACCTCCTGAGCTACAGCCACACAGTGGTAAATATGAGTAAACCCTCACTAGGTTTTGGATAAAGTGTAAACTCACAAACCTGTCAAACCTGCATTTGAAACGTTGGCTAGCATAGCAGTATAGTATTGCAACATGACATTTGGATCTTCTAACTAAAATAGGAAAATAAGAACATAAATAGTGCCATCATTGCCAGACCTGGCCCACATCTGGTTGACATACACCCTGTCATGACACCAGTCAGTCAGAAGTGCCAGCTTGATGCCAGATCTGGAGAAGACCTGTTTTCTATGAGCCTGGGCCACATAAACCAAACCAGAATCGGGCCAGATGTGGCATGCCATCACATAAACAGTGCCATCTACGCCAGGCCTGGCCCATATCTGGATGACATACCACTTACCATGCCAGAAGTCAGCCAGCAGTGCCAGCTTGACACCAGATCCGGGCCAGACCTTTCTGCTAGGTGGGACACAGATGATTGGTCAACACCAAGGTATAGACAGGAAGTGATAAAAGTATGAATAACTCTGGTCCTTTGGTGGTAGATAGGGAGGTAGACTGTACCTCGGCAATGACTCTGAGTTGCTAAAAATTACTTTAAAAATAATAATTCTTAAACAAATTTATCAAAAATCACACCCCAATATTTTTTTGCACCAGCATGACAACCTGTTTTAATTTAGTTTCAAACCAACTATAAATGATTCTTCACCTGAGAGACTTTTGCACCTCCGTGTAGCTCAGCCACCACAGGAACGCTTTAAATAGCAATCCCTCACACTCTCACACACAAAGGTGCTATGACAGGCCTCAGTAAAGCAGAAACAGGATTTACAGGAAACCATCCTTAGGAGAAAAATACACTGCCTGGAAAGCAGTTAGCCAATAAGTTGAGGCGACCTTGACAGGTGATGCTTTGTAATTCACATCTCGCCTACTCTCTGCGGTTTAATTCTGATGGCAGGTAGCTCAGGGTGACAGCACTGAGAAACGCTTTCACTACGCTTTTTTTGTCAGGGAAGAAAGCAGCTGGGGAGTGACAAAGACTGTTTACGTGTATGTGTATGACTGTTTATGTGAACATGTTTTTGTGTGAATGAACAAATAAATCTTTATAATAGTTTGATCCTCCTTGGTTCCAAAACTCTTTCTTGTGCCTGTTCGTCAAGTCGATGGTAGCGGCGAAGGAGCCTTAAACTCTCCTCAGCAATACTCCGAAAAAAAAAAGCGAAATAGATCAGAATCTGCTGTATCTCTTTATCTCATGTTTACCTTTTTAATCTCTTTCTGTGTAGTTGCGAGCAGTCATGAATGTTTACCAAAGCCATTCATCTCTTTGATCTGTAAGTGGCTTCACCTCATCCTGGCAGATGTCTCAGCTGATCTGAACATGCATTTCGATACATCTTAGCCGCAAAGAAACTCTCTCCGCCGCTATAATTCGGTACACAAAGATCGGCTTAGCGATGAGATTGCCTTTTAGAGGTTGGGTCTCTGACTGTTTATGTTCTCCGCAAAGCCAGATAATCACCGTGGTTGACTAGCTCAGGCGCATTGGCAGTTATCACGAATGTGCTCTCTGAAATCACATCCCCGCCTGATGTCATGCTCAATCTGAAAGTAATAAATAACCTGTGACATTTTCATAGAAATCCATTACAGTGTTACTGCACACTGTTATCGATTAATAGAGCACAGCAGGGAGGCAGCATCTACGGATAAACACAAAAGCTTCAACGTTTGCTGTTCTTATAGCGAGTAAATGCAAAAAGCATGAATAGAAATGGCATGCTACTGTGTGATGATAACTGAGCAGACAACAGGAAATCTAAGTAGAAATTTTTACCGCCGTTTGAATGCTGATTTCTGAGAAACCCAGAGTGTATGTCTTTACACAACACATACACTTTGATCAAGGTGACCAAAATAAACTAAGCTCTTACACACTTTCCAACTAGGTTATGACTCTTATTAGTTCATTTCGAGCCACAAAGTGCACCGTATATGTAACAAACTTGAGTATCAAGTTTTCATGCATCTAGATTGTGATAATAAAATGTACAAATATTTATTAGTATTGATTCTAGTGATATGGCTAGTGATGATGAAAGTGACAGGCTTGTCTTTTCATACTGCATTAGTTGGTTAGTAGTAGGCCAAAGCACTCACTTGTCAATGTCAATGTGTTTAGCGATTAGACTGTGATGCATCATGGCTGAACAGAATCCCAGCTGTGATAGGATTTTGGGCAGGACCACCTCCGGAGTCTAGAGAATGACAGAGAGCACAGATTTGAACCATGTAGAGTGGAGGCTGATTGGCTCAAAGAAAGCGGGCAAGAAGATTATTGGACTGGAGTAATAATGTCAGTGTTGAGACTGACACCATGGGAAAGTGGTGGTGATGTGATGAACAAACTGGCAACCAAACACCCAAGAAAGCAGGCAGGTTAATGATTACAGATCTCCTGACTGAACTTAGGCATAAGCTTCTTATCTCGGCGACATACAGCAGGATCACTGTTTTGCAGCCACTACCAAAGATACTGTTGCATTTTTTTGTCCATCGCCTTTCGTCTGTTGGCCTACGGTGGCCCTGAGGTACGGTGGCCCTGAGAGGCCAAACGGACTGCAACTTCAGAAAGCACTTGCAAAAAGAAAAATGCTGCAAAAAGAAAAATGCTGCAAAAAGAAAAATGCTGCAAAAAGAAAAATGCTGCAAAAAGAAAAATGCTGCAAAAAGAAAAACGCTGCAAAAGCACACAAAGCACAACGGAAATAGGAAAAAAGACAACGGAAATAGGAAAAAAGACAACGGAAATGTTTCTGGGGAGACAATAACCGGACGGACCAGTTGCACGAACCAAAACATGCTAACAAGTGCACTGGGACTGGGAGACACTTCAAAGAAGTGGAGCGGCCAAAGAGTAAACTTTCAAAAGTAAGTTCTGAATATTATGTCACTTATTTATGTGCAAATGTTAGCCGTTAGATAGTCGACCTTAATCTTACAGAGAATGTGATGATTTTGTGGATAATTAAAGTCAGTCATATATCCACAAACACAACAGGCTGAAAGTCAGTGATGCTGCTCGGTTTGCAGTCCTGAATATCACGGCACAAGCAGGATTCACTGCACTGTTAATGTTAGCTATGTTATATTGCTGCCTCTGTTCGGTGGTGTCGAGCCAAACGGACTTTAATGTGTGTTTGAACGAGCTGACGGTTCACTCGTTAAGCTGAAAGAAAGATGCTTTAATCACAGCAGTCACACATGTGTCCACTGCACCATCTGGGAACTCTTCTTGTTTAGCACTCGTAATAACACAAACACTAAATCCTCCTGTTTGTAGCAGTGTATACAGCTGAGACTGTCACCTGTCTGTCTGTCCTGCACTCTCTCTCTGTTTCTTTCTCTCTGATTGTGGAATAAAAGTATGAACATGTGTTTATAAGTTACACTTGTGTTTGAATCCTGCAGCTTATCACACATTTGATTTCCATGTGTGACAACTGCAAGTGTCCAGAGTGAGGACAGACTGAGGGACCCACTGCTGCACATCATCTGTGAGGCTTTGCACCCCTGATGATCCACCGAACTCAACAGTGTGTGAGGAAGAGGAGGAGGAAGAGCCAGCAGCAGCTGACAGATGGAGAGAATAGACAGACTGTTCCCTGTTTGTGAAGGACTGCTAGGAAAGTTTAACATAACTGTCTGTCCTGAATCAGTCTTATTAGGTAATGTTCAAATAATTTTATCATTCCAGTGTTTTCAGTGTGGGAGAAAGTACTCAGGGCCTTCAAGTTACACACTATGAAAGGCAGCAACAAGTGTAATATTCAGAAACCTAAAGTATGTATCAGCAGCAGAATGGAGCTAAAAATAAATGTTTGTTCAGTTCTATGAAGCTTTGAGTATTTTGGATTAGTAGCACTGCTGTGTTTGTTGCATCATATTGCTGTAATTGTTTATATGCTTTATATATTCTGAGGTAAGTTGATCTATAGTGTTATATCATATTCTATAAGGATGTTATGTGTTTGTGTACTTTCTGCCCAGTTTGACCCATTTAACAGAAGTCAGCCTGTTTAAGGCTCTGATATCTATTCTGTATGACTTAAAGCAGTTATGACATGGTCTGATTTTCTCACCCAATAAAGGAATATTTCATATATCAGTCTACTCTTCATTTTATCAGAAACAGTTTTCACAGCTCGTACATTTTCTTTTTACACATATATGTAAGCATTGAGCCAAATTTAGTAATGCCAACATATTAAAAGAACAATATTTGTCTCTTATATATAATACATCTATATATACACTGTCACAGATACTTGTGTTTAAGTGAAGATTTAAGGTGATAGGAAATATAAATAAATGCAACTTGAATCTTTACTGAAGCTCAGTGTTTGGCACAGAGTTCATGTTCACTGCTGTAATAACTAATAATGATTAATATAATATTGGCCATATTATATTTACATTACCAAAGTGAGATGACTTTAGTCTCATGAACAAGATTAGCTAATTGTTATTTACTAGCTAATCTTAAATGACTGTTCAGTACAAAAATGAAGCCCAACAATCATGTTTTACAGTCCGTGGTCTCAGCCTCAGATACTTATCAAATCACACAAAGCTCATGTAGAAACAAATGTACAAAATATGTTCTCCTTCATTTCTGTCAAACAAAGCTGTATGAAACGTTTCCAGCTGTTAGTATCATGGTTGCTAGGCAACCTGGGCAGCGCGACGGAGGCTAGACCGTCCCATTTCACAAGCCTACAAGCCTCGCACTTCCGGCCTCAGCAGTCTTTGAGTGCGGCCCTTGAGGACCGTTAAGGCTGCAGACCCTGAATTGGGAAACAGTCCCTGAATTGGGATACAGCCATACATACATGTTTTGGTTCGTGCAACTGGTCCGTTCGGTTATTGTCTCCCCAGAAACATTTCCGTTGTCTTTTTTCCTATTTCCGTTGTGCTTTGTGTGCTTTTGCAGCATTTTTCTTTTTGCAGCATTTTTCTTTTTGCAGCGTTTTTCTTTTTGCAGCATTTTTCTTTTTGCAGCATTTTTCTTTTTGCAGCGTTTTTCTTTTTGCAGCATTTTTCTTTTTGCAGTGTTTTTCTTTTTGCAGCATTTTTCTTTTTGCAAGTGTTTTCTGAAGTTGCAGTCCGTTTGGCCTCTCAGGGCCACCGTAGGGTTGGCAGAAGTACAGACATCCTGTACTTAAGTATAAGTATAAATACTACTATTAAAAATACTTCAGTAAAAGTTGAAGTAATAATTCAACTTCTTTACTCAAGTAAAAGTAAAAAGTACAGGCTTTGAAATGTATTTGGTCTTTGAAGGATGTTTCTAGCTGAACCTTGAATTTGAACAACAGAATTTTGTTGTTGCTTTGGAAGTGAAAAAACAAAACAAAACCCTGAAACCTTTTTGCATTGACTGACGCCTCTATTTGATTTACAGCCTATAGCACATTTAAACAACAGAGGGTTACCCAAAGTCATTAAGAGAACATTTTTATTCCAAGTGTGTGTGTGTTATTCCATCTGAAGTGGAGAATTGAAGCTTAAGTGTGAGGTTCAGTAAGAACGTCTCCTGAGAATAGATACTGACTCATGTACATCAGTTTTACATTTGAGAAACTCAAACATTATGTATCTTTGGCTATGATATAAATTAGACAGTGTTTGGAGCATATGCTAGTGTACAGTTAAATGCTGCCAAAGGCAAAACAAGTGAAACCTTGCCCACTTTGAACATGGTATTATTGCGAGTTAGCATTTGTTGTCTTGGGATTTGGACTTGGGAACTTTGTCTCAAATGAGCTGAAACTGCTAAAGAACAAAAAAAAGGTCTGCATTGGGCAACAAAAACAGGGTCAATGGGCAAAGAAGAGATTCTCTATGATTGGATACGCTCAGGTTCCTTTTGCATTCAGTTCAGTTTTCTTTATATCACCCCAGTCGACACAAACTGTTATTCTAAGGCATTTTTTAATGGTAAAAACCCCATAACATTAACAAAAAGACAAAAAACCCAGATGAACCCGGATGAAAGGGATCAGTTAAGGTGAGGTAAGAGCAAAAGAGATGAAAAAATAACACATCTATGATATGAAAGGATGAGAATCACTTAAGTTGCCCTGTTTGATGCTAAGAGAGTATTTGGAAATTGTGTGGTCTGTGGGGAATTTCAATGAAATATAGAGAATTCTGCAATACTGTGAATACCAGATGACATGACATGGGAGCTAGCATGGACCAAGAACATTACTGCAAGGACCAAAACAAAGGTCTGCACTGGGGAACAAAAACAGGGTCGCTGAGAATGAAAAGAAGCTCTTTGACTGGATGTACTCGGGTTTCTTTTGCATTCAGTTCAGTTTTCTTTATATCACCCCAAGCTGGAAAGTTTCAGCTCCATAACAAGTCTAAACAAGAGAGATAGACAACCGCACACTCTTACATCCGCATGGCTGACCAATTTAGAATCACCCGTTTACCTAACATGCATGTCTTTGGATTGTGGGAGGAAAGTGGAGCACATGGAGGAAACCCACACAGCCGTGGAGAGAGCTCGTGTGCACCACCACCGTGCTGCCCTGGTAAAAACCAGCATTTATGAATTTATAGTCTGTCTCTTCGAGCCAGGCATTCAAGTACTGAGTGAGAGTTGAGCGAAAAGTGACCCCCCCAAAAAAGCAAACAGCAACAAAAAGTAAGCCAGAAAGAGAGGGCTAGGAGAGAAAGCTGGAGATGCTGTATGTACAGTTAGGCTGAGAGTGACAGGAGGAAATGAGAATGAGAGAAATTTAATAAAAGAAGCCGTGATAGCAGATGATTGACATAAATGACAGAATGTGATGGATGACGAGCAGAGAGAGAGCGAGAGTGAGTGTGTGTATATTAGAAATGGAGGACTATCTGTGATGGGAGGGGGTTAAAGGTTTAAGGACAGCTTTACTCAGACAGACAGCCGTCGGGGTTGTTGACCTCACAGATGTGTGTGTGTGTGTGAATATGCTTGTGCTGAGTAAGGATCAAAGAAAGTCGAGTTAACAGTACTGAGTGTACATGTGTGCATGTGTTTGTATATATAAATATGTGTGATGAACAGAGAGAGAGAGTTCATTACCAGAAATATTGACAGGGAGCCTGTGAATGCAGCTTGTGTGTACGTATTGTATAAGCTGTCTCCGTACCCCTGTGCTATTTTCTGCTTTCATCGCACAGCATTTGTCTCTATTTGATTGTGTTTGTGGCAAACAGCGTAAAGTGATTTTTTTGTTTTGTTTTACTGACTCAGCAGGACCTCTAATGTTTCAAATGATAAATTTCTGCACCAAACATCCAATTAATCTATTTTTTAAACCTGCCTTTTTTATTTCATCTTGTCCGGGTTTGTCTTCACTTTGTTTTGTCTCCGTTTTGAAAGGCATCGCGCCTCGCTTTTATTCCAGCTACTTGTCAAGAGTGACTGCTGAGTGTTTATCAGACCAAAACAGTCTCCTGTCATTTACTTAAAAGCCAAATCCATCATCTAAAAATAAGCTGAAGTCTGTCCTCCACTGAGAACTGACACATGAGAATGAAAACGACTTTTTATAGTGAAATTATCCAACAGAGCTGTCGATCAACATGGGAGATGACGTGTGAGAGCTTGAGATCAGCTCGGAACGGTCTTTGAATCTTAACCTGATTAAAGCAGGAAATATAGAAATATTTTCTGCTTTAATCAATATTCATATAAGTGTTTGTTGATTGGAAGTCGATAATATATGCATACTTTCTACTTTCATGTATGCATACCAAAAATCAGGGTAAACTTTTGCCGATTCAGGATCAGTGTTTCCTGCTTAAATTAGTTTAAGCTTCAAAGACCATTCGGAGCTCATCTATAACACATGACGTTCTATTACACTGTCCCATTATTTATTTAAAAATAACTAGAATGCAAGAATGCATTTTCGTTAAATAAATTACAAATAAAAACTAGGATTTTGGAAAAAAAAAAGTCTACTACGTGTACTTGGAAAACTACAATAAAAGTATATAGAAATTAGTTTTAGCATTTGCAAAAAGTTTGTTACAACTTTCCCAATGATGCATTGATTGATGTCTGTATTGAGACTGTGGATGTGAGTCAACTGCTTTCAAAAAGTGCAGTAATGCTATTGTAATAACTGTACAGATTTTCATACTTTTTTCTTCTGACATATTCCCTCCATACCTAAAAGACTAAAACTAACACAGAAACTATTAAAAACTAAACTAAAAGTAACATTTTCAATAATAAAAAGTCAGCCGAAATAAGAAAATCCACTCAAAAAAATAATAATTGAAACTAAAACTGAATTAAAAACAAAAAGTCGAATTGAAATACAAATAATAACTAATTGGAAAATGTATAATAACTATAATAACTATAATAACTCTGATTTCAACACAGTTCAGAGGTGGAAAGACATCAGGAAAGGTCTTAGGGAAGTAACTGTTGCTACCTTTCAATCTGGGAAAGGTAAATAAAGTTGTTCCTCTTCCCTTTAAGCGTTGCTGGAGTTCCAGCGTTGTGATTTTTTCATCCTCTCCACGCACCTCCTACCTACTTGGAAGTAGGTGAAGTTATGCCAGAAATTTTTGCTGTAATCTAGGAAAGGTTTTCAGGCCATTTCCAAACAATTTGAAATCCATCATTCCTATGGAAAACATTCATGACAGTCACCAGTCTTCCCAGGAGTGAATGTCTGAATAAATTCACCCAAAATTCAGATTGCCCAACACTGAGAGAAACTGCAAAAGACAGAAAGGAATAAGGGCGGGCCAAGATTTTTCCACAAAAGTGACACAGTGATACGGAAAAAGATTGTTGCTGCTGACAGTGTTTCTGTAAACCATCAAATCATGTGATGCACTTAGTTTTTTAACACTGTGTCTGTACTTTGGCTTAGGTTTTGTTTTAAATTATAAATTTATCTAATTTCCAGAAGTGGAAGCAACTAATCATTTTTTATTAAGTCCTGATATATAAAAACATTTGCAGTGACACAAGGCATACTTTATTTTCACTATAAGAGTAAACAGACACTGAAGTGGGCCAGGGGTAGGTCAGATAGCCTTTTACAATCACACAACTTTACACACGAATGCACACACACAAACTTGTTTTCATGTCTTAGTGAGGACTGCTCATCTGTTCGACATTCCCTCATTAGAGCCATAGCTTACTACTTTGTCCTCATCTGTTGTGCCTTACCTGCTGTACCTCTTGAGTTTCTTGCCCCCATTATTGGGTTTCCTTCCTTTGCTGCTAGCGTGTTTGTGGCCTTCTTTCTGTTTTTTTTTTTTTGAGTTCTGCACTTCGCCTACCCATTGTTGCCTTGATCACTGATCGCCTGAGGTTTCTGCCTGCTTGATGCTGATTTACACCTGCCTGCAAAGCTCACCCCTCGCTCATTCTCCCACCTGCTTCTGTCTACATTACCTTAATAGCCGTGCTTCAGTTGTAGCACAAAGGATTGCACGTAGCTTCTCTGGGTGCAGATACAACCTTATTTTGCTATTATTTCAACTATACATTACATTTTCTTACCACATTGACAAGGAGACTGCTTTGCCTTAATTGCCGTGATCTTAAGAAGCATAGAAAGCTTGACATGTATTTATTTTTTAGTGGACTAAGGTTAAAATGAAAACATCTTTAGAAGGGATAGCTGACCTCGGGCACTCTCAAAGTCAGTTTCATTTTCCACAGCTGATGTTATTCTTTGATACAGTGTTAATGCGGCGCTGAGAGGTTCATTTTCCTAGCTGTGAGTTGAATTAGCTCAGTACTGAATAAACTGCTTTGATAAACACAAAATGGTGCCTGCTTTCTGCTGCTTTCCTCCGGTTTCTCAGCCAAGCCGACTGATTGAGCAGTTTGGACTGCAGCTGCGGCAGTTAGACTCGACGTGGCGCCCGGGTTTTTCCCTTTTCGCTCACAGTTTTTCTCACCGAAGTTTTCTTCACTATGGCCTGCCACTGTGACACTTTGACACAAAATGGTGCCCTGCCATGCAGGGTGTTCACACATTTACCAAGAGTTAACAGTCACAGTGCTAAACCCCCGCGGGGGCTGAGACACAGACATGGCTGAGGTCTGTGCGGGTGTGACACTGAGATCCAAACACAGATCGCATCTCACCCGTGATCCAACATTACTTACATAAATAATTAGTTTATTCCAAAAACACTCATTTAACTTCTATCACACAGAATAAGGAACTCACATTACGCAAATTAACTCCAACTAGTGCTCTGTGATTCTGTCGTGTCTGAAAATAATCACCGCCTCCGTCATCTGTTACCTGTCAATACTGAATGTAATTCTTTTCCCAGAGGTCGACGCCTCACCTCACCTCTTGCCATGAGCTCTGGGTATTGACTGAGAGATAAAGATAGCAGACACAAGTCCCAGAAATGAGCATCACTCTAAGGGTGAGTTTATGCTCACCCTTAGGGATAGAGTGAGGAGCTCAGTTATGACGCAGCAGCCTCAGTGGAGCTGCTTCTCATCCGCATGGAAAGGAGTTGTGGTTGCTCGGTTATCGGCCTCCTGGATGACTCCTATGTGAGGTGCTTTGGGCTGGAAAGATTGTGTCTCTTACCTGGCTTCAGAATTCGTCAGTGTTTATCTGGAGGAGCTGGAGCATGTGAACGGGGAGAGGGAGGTTCCAGGAGGTCTAGTTAAACCGCTGCCCCCGTAACCTCTGCCAAGGTAATCGCCTGGAAAATGGATGGATAAATGTATGGAGTATAAATTATACTCTGGTTAAACGCTGCCTATCCATTGACTTCCGTCATAGCTCGAGGAAAAATGATGTACTGCTAGCATTTCAGGTCAAACAATGCATGAGGAGGAAGCTCTGGTATCGGAAAATGTTTGTCTGAGATGCGGCCTACAGCTACAGGTTTCGACCTTTTCTGATGCCCCTGACTTTGGATGAACACAGCTGCCTGAACACACAGACAGGTGCACATTTAATGGCTGAGGGTCAAGTTTATTCTGAAATTTGGATCACATCTGGCAAACCCAATATGTGCTATTACTCACATCAAGACTATTTCATGACATTCGACCTAAAACAAGCCACACGCCCTATCGGAGCTCTAAAGACCCAAAGTAGCCCAGATTGTGTGGCTGTAGCTCAGGTGATAGAGCGGGTCACCTACTCACTGGAAGGTTAGTGGTTCAATTCCCGTCTGCTCTAGTCTGCATGCCAAGTATCCTTGGACAAGATACTAAGCCCATGTTGCCATCTGATGCATCCATCGGAGCGTGAATGTGAGTGAATGTTAGATAGAAGCACTAGAAACCGTAGATAAAGTGATTGGGTGAATGCACAAGTTGTATAGAGTTCTCAGTGAGAGTAAAAAAGCGCTATATAAGAATCAGTCCATTTACCATTGTGTTTATCTTCTTTGATTACCTTGCTTTTAGCAGGTTTTCTTGATTTACCCATGTTGTATTCGTGTGTGTGCAGATGTGTGCGTGTGTGTGTGTGTGTGTGTGTGCTACCAAAGGTTTTTAAAACTTTGGTAGTTGTCTAACCGATAACGAAAATCTGTATATTATTAACACCAAACTGTTATTGACAGAGACGCTTCATTTAAACAAGGACAATTATGCGCCCACTCATGAGCACACAGGTACTGCAGTGAACTCCCACAGCTTCGCAGTATCTCACTGATTGCTGTTTGTTGTGGTAACGCCCCAAGTAACGCACCGTTGAGCGTGGTGTGACAGACATGGCAGTAACTCAGTCTGCCCATCTGCTGGTTTGCCCTCATGCTGGCCAGTTTATTGTTGATAATGATAAATACAAAGCGCAAAAGACCAAACTATCTGCTCTCTTTAACCGCATCCCTTTCAGTTCACGTTCTGGTTTCCGTCGAACCAGTTAGCGGAGAAACTTCTCCACCCACCGAGGTTTAAGTCTGAGCTTATCTCTGCTTGCAGACAGGCTCTGCCTAAAATGTTTGTTTTCAGACTCCAGTGTGTGGCACACTTTGTGTGTGTGCATGCACATGCACACATATATGCAGAATCATTTTCCATATTGCAGTTTATTTCGCCATCTACCACTCTTTGTTTGCTAAAACCCACAGTAAACTGTCTTCTTGAATAGGTTTCAGCACAATGTTTGGCAATCAGAAAACTGAAACCGTTTAGGAAGTCTTGTTCAACCAGGAGCCAATCAGTAATGTAACAGAGCAGTGAGCAGGTAATCATCAGTGATAACAATAAAGTGACTTTCTAGGTTTCGAGTTCACCTTTTTTTTTACAAACACAAATTTTTAATAAAAATGCTAAAAAGACGGGCAATGATTTACTTTACCAAATAGACCATCCCAGCCTTGCTGTAATGGTCTATTTGATTCACCTTTTATTGTTTATTTTATTTTGTTTTCACTTGCTAAATACGGGACAGACTTGACTGGGGAAAAGAAAGGGGAGAAAGAAAGAGGGAAAGAAAAACAGCGGGGAAGAGGACCAGTGATAAAGGGCAAAAAACAAAAACCAACAAAATAAGCAGACAAAAATACATATATCAATCACCTGCATCACCTGTTGAGAAAGAAAAAAGAGAAAACAAGCACCAGAAAACATATAGACACAGACATACAGGCACACACAGATACAAACATCCATTCCCACCCTCATGCTCTCATATGCAGTTACTCAACACTCACCCACATGGAGACAGACATAAAGAGACACTGTACACACAATCGCACTCCCCAAACGTACTCTAAGCCCCAGGTGTAGGTACCCTTGCCCCTGGAGGGGGAAACTGCACCCAGACAAGGGTAGTGTTACCCTTTTCCCTGGGGTGGAGAGAAGCAGACTGCCCCAACTCAACAGCAGCAGGGAGGCCCCACATTCCAGACCCCAATCGGACGGCCAACTCCTCCCAGCCCCTCTGCTCCAACAGGCCACAGAGAATGGGGGGGTGTGAAGACTCCAAACCTCTCTCTGCCCACTCATATGTAGTGTTGATGCATGTGTGTTCTAAGGTGCATTTAAAACCCATGAGGGCATGGAGCTACCTGCCAGAGAGCAGCAGGTAAGCGCATAGTCCCTCCTGATAGCCCTCAATGTCTACATGTATTTAAAATTGAGAGGTGGGCAATGACGCCAGGGGTGAGGTTGTACACCCTGATGGTCTTTTGGATTCCGTGTAGCGTGCCCACCCCCAAGGTCCTATATGTATGTGTTATGAGAGTGTGAGTAATGTGAATGTCTAAGTTGTGGGATAAAATTGAGGCACAGGCAGCCAGAAGGGGACAGAGGGGGGGATGCCTCCCCTGCACCCTGGTGACACACCTTTAATCCAAGGCCCTGCATGTGTGGGTGATTGTGGTGGAGCAGGAAGAGGCAGCTGGAGATGGGGAGGGAAGGAAGGGAGGGGCAAGTGACCCCTCCCTGGGGCCAGCTCCCCCGCTGACCCCAGTAGGCACCCCCACACTCTGCAACCCGCCAGGGAAAGGGACCGGGGCCCAGTTCAGCCACGCCGCCCGGCCCCACAGAGCCCGGAACAGCCCACTTGACCCCATCACAGAGAAAACGGCACCCACCCCGTCATCCACTCATCTTCCAGACTACACAGGACAATAGACGCCCAGGCTGAGATCTTCCTCCACCTCTCCTATATCTCCCCTTCCTGCAGAGTGAGTTCCTGAAGAGAGGAGACCTCCTGCAAGATGTAACAGCCACCCCCACCAGTTGAAGAGCCCCCCTCTAAGAGGTCTGTGGGTCTCTTGTAAAAGGACAACATCTGCCTCTAGTTTTTTGAGTTGGTTAAATATTTTAACCTCTTTTCTCTGGAGCCAGCTCCATGTATATTCCATGTAACAAACCTTAGTGCACCCATAGATGTCTGTGTATAACTAGGGGTGCACTCTGTGTGTGTCACTTAGACAGGTGGAGAGAATTAATCACTTGTTCATAAATAAAGAGAAGGAGAGAGAGAAAAAAATGTGTGGCAAGATGCTCCCTGAGTCTGACTATGTGTGTGCATATTTACTAATATGAGTACGCTTGTCTTAAGTGTGTGTATCCTGTACGTCTGTGTGCGCTGTCTGACTGATGTACATGTGCTGCCATTGAGCGCATGACTGTGCGTGATCGTGCTGTGCGTATGTGTCGAAATGAAGGATGTTGTTTGTGGATGAGTGTGGAAGCAGGTGATCGAAGCACTGATAGAAAGTAAAAAAGAAAGAAACCAAGGACAAGGGTGAGCAGCATGAAAACAAGAGGGGGAAAAGGAGGGAGAAAAAAAACAAGAAGAAAAAACCCCCGGAAACATTCCAATTAAACCATTGACGGAGAGTGACGGTGTTAATTCTGCTATGATATCACACTTAAGATGCGATTTGATACCGGTAAGTTAAACAGATGTTAATGCAAGTTAGTGTGAGTGGATAGGGAAAGGGTGTAGCGGATTCTTATCTGGTGTGAAGTTAATACAGCCACGGAGTGATGCCGGGGTTGCGGTAAAGCTGTCCATCCACGTAGAGCCGGTCCACAGCGATGACATTCTTTTTAATTCCCTGCCGCGGCTTTTCACCTGTTCCTTTTGTTTGAAGTGGCCGAATTTGGCCACAATAGGACGTGGTCTCCCGGTCGCAGCCCTCATGGGGCCGATGCGATGCACCCTATCAAAGGCGATGTTCTTCACCGTGTCCTCTGGCAATAACTGTTTGTGTTTTTACTGTAATGAAAAACACAGACAGACACACCTCAAAGTAAAGCAGAAAATACCCTCAGAATGATCTATGCCTGAAACAAAGACCTTTATTTATCCCTAAAATCTTAGACTGCTGTTGACAGCACTGCTCTATTTTTTCATTTATTTTTTGTCTGTACCTCATGAACCACGTACTTATAAATGACTGTCTGTGCAATTTGCACGCACATTTGAGTGAACATTTTCCTTCAAGGAGACGGCACTCAAAGATAGTCTCACATTGATTCTCTTTCTTTGTGATCTCTTAGCAGCACTTATAGAGAAAATTGGTGCTTCTTAAGCACTGAGAACGCTATATTTTCAATAATAATTTCAATTGTAGCCTTAAGTTAAATAATTATAGTCTGCCAAGATCAGGCCAGGGCAGTGTGCACATGTCACCATAGTGTTTTTTTTTTACTATGGGTCAAATCTTCTGTTATTCTTAGTCTGAATCTATGTAGATAAATAAATCTTCAGTCAGTCTTGTGCTTTTCAAGTTCTCTTCCCCTAATCCCTTTCAGGGTTGCAGGAGCCTATCCCAGCTGTCTTAGGGTGACAGGCGGGATGCACCCTTGACAGGTCACCAGTCTGTTGCAGGGCTAACATGTATGAACAGAGAACCATTCACACCTATGGGCAATTTAGAGTTTCCAATTAACCTGTCCCCACTAATTGCATGTCTTTGGACTGTGGGAGGAAGCCAGAGTACCCGGGGAGAACCCACGCAAACATGGGGAGAACATGCAAACTCCACGCAGAAAAACGCCAGCCTGATGGTGGAATTGAACTCAGGACCTTCTTGCTGTGAGGCAACAGTACTATCCACCGTACAGCAGTCTAAAATAAATAAATAAATAAACCGGTCTCTGTGACCAACACTAAATTACTGTGACTGATTCTCAATACAACATAAAAAAAAGCAGGGATGGGTGACATCATGGCGGAAGTGTCCAGGATTAGTCAAAGGTGGTCAATTAAAGGGCAGGACTTGAATTTAAAAGCAATGAAAGGCAGTTGCTTATACTTTTTAAAAGGTTTATAATTTACTGATTGTAACTGTATACTAGCTTTGAAGAAGAAGTTGGAACAAATGGATTAAGAAAATGCAGTAATCTTATAATTCTTCTGGCAAACAAGTGACAAAATAAGCTAAAGCCAAATTTAAACAATAGAATGAAAGAAAACAACCAAAGATCTCTTTATATAAAGGAGAGATGGGCTATTGTTATGATAAAATCTCTAATTTTCTCAGGGGATCTTAGGCTTTTTCAAAACTCAGGACCTTTCAGTGTCGCACAAAGGAAGACCACAGTACAAAGGCTCTTGTGCAAAGGGATCACATGTATTTGTTATGCTGCAGATGGAAGGTTGAATTGTGCAGAAACACCCAGACGCCCAAGAAGTTTTTATTTTTGTTTTTCAATTTTTTTTATTTATTCATTTATGCGGCACAGTGGGACGGTGGTTAGCACTGTTGCCACACAGCAACAAGGTCCTGAGGGCTGGGGTCTTTCTGTGCAGAGTTTGTATGCTCTTCCCGTGTTTGCGTGGGTTCTCTCCGAGTGCTCCGGCTTCCTCCCACTGTCTGAAGACATGTACTTAGGGGGGATAGGTTAATTGATCAATCTAAACTGCCCATAAGTGTGAACATGAGTGCAAATGGTTGTCTGTCTCTGTGTGTTAGCCCTGCGACAGACTGGCGACCTGTCCAGACTGTACCCCACCTCTTGCCCTATGACAGCTGGGATAGACTCTAGCGCCCCCTGCAACCCTGAAAAGGATAAGTGTAAGCTATTGTTTGTTTGTTTTGGGGAGCTATCCACGTTGTTGAAGAGGGATCAAGGTCAATTAAGCCACAGTCAGCCAGTTACTCTCTGCTGTGAGCACTACGCTGCTGGAGAGAGAGCAAAGATAGAAAAAAAAAAGCCCAAGGCTCTTTCACGCGAGCTCGCTGTCTACAGGTGTAAGCCTTTTTGTGTATTTCGATTTGTATCACATCTCAGCAGACTGCCGAACAGTAACAACAGTTTCTTTCTGTTTCTATTCTTTCTTTTGTAGTCAGAAAGCAAGTGGCTTTCCCAGATTCACATCTAATTGTCTGATAGTTCCTTAGTGCAAAACAACCCAAACCCCTGAAGGCTGACAACAGAATGTGCCATATTCAAACCTCTAACATCAGCAGTCTGCTGTTGTCTTTGCTATTGATGTGTGATGACATCAACAAAAGGCTCTCTAAGCTCTCCAAGGACTTCAAAAACACAGGTTATGGGAAAAGGAGGATAAGAAGTTTGGAAAAGATGTACAAATGATTTGAAATAAATTGCTCTTTTGTAAAGAAAATCTGTTATAAATGGCATATCGGCCAGTTTGGCCTGAGAACAGAGTGTCTGGTGCACAAATCTCCAAGAAATCCTGGATTTCGGGGCACAAGTTTAGCTCACGGGATGAGCAGGTGACCATTTGCTGCATGTCACTTTTGGCAGATGGCATAGCCGCAAAGATAGTCATTGGCTTGGTCACACATTCAATTTCCAAGCTGTGGAGCTAGCATGTCCTGCTCACTGATGCTGTGGATTCCACCCACAGTCCAACCACACTCTAGCACAGCTGGGCATTAACTGCCCACAGGGATGATTGTGAATGTCGACATGTCTGTGTTAGCACCGTGATGTACTGGTGGCCTGTCCAAAGTGTCTCTGAGTATTTTGCCAAATAGGCTTCAGCTGTTCACAACCCTTGAGACGGAAAAAAAAGAAAAAAAGAGAGAAAAGAATAGAATAGAATAGAGACTGAATAAATGAAGGGTGATGTTCTGAAAAGTTTCCCAGCAAACTGGAGCGTTCACAGCTGGGTGTGAGCGTGTCTCTGTCCAAGGTGCTGAAAAATCTTCACGGCTAGATGAGCTCAGCTTTGCAGACATCTGTCCATGGTGCTGAAATCCAGCAATGAGCTCTCAGTCTTGCAGCCACAGATGTGGCCAGTCAGAGCGTGAACAGAGAAGGCATGAAAGCCTGAAAATCTTCTCTAAAAGCTGAAAAGTTCTTACGAAGTATGCTAACAAGTTGTAGCTTTTTTTTTTTTTCTTTTAGTAGCTACGTACAATTGACTCTATAAAATATTGCAGACCACTCTTGTAATGTATACCTGCTCTTTGATCCAAATTTATGATGATTTTTGTTTCATCTGTTAGATGTTTTTTGATTTCTAGTGTCTGAACATACCTTTCCCAACTGCACACACAGAGTGAAGCTGTATGTGAAGAGTGTGGTGCAAATTTTCTCCTACAATAGTGACTCTGTTATTTCATTATGTCAAGCTGACCTTACTAAATGAAAGACTTCACATTGTCCATCCATCCATCCATCCATCCATCCATCCATCCATCGTCATCCGCTTTATCCGAGGTCGGGTCGCGGGTGCAGCAGCCTAAGCAAAGAGGCCCAGACCTCCCTCTCCCCAGCCACCTCCTCCAGCTTATCCGGGGGAATACCAAGGCCGGGAGACTTCACATTGTTTACTCATGTATTTGTTCAGATATACTACATGTCGATGTACAAGCCATCTTCTGCACATGTTCATAATTGGACTAACTGAATATTAGTCCTTGCACTATGTCATGCTGTCTGTAGTGTAAATTGACCTCTTTGCAAGACTAAATGAAACTCATAAAGACAACCTGGTTGTGTACACCTAAATGTTTTTCAGATTTCACAACATTTCTGTAGATGTTTCAATAATACACACTCAAGATGTGACCCAATAAATGACTTCCCAAAATCTGCTGGCCTGGAAGTCCAGCAGTTCATCTAAACAAAAGGCACTTAGACTAAAACAGATATACTTGTGTTTACTATACCATAAAACAATAAAAGAAGGTACGACCTCTTCTCGTGACCCCAGGATGTGAGTGTGTATGCCAGAACACTCTGGAAGGCACACAGAGTCTTTACAGACTGCTAAGGATCAGACCTCTATCAATATGCAATTGATTATAAAACTCTAAGCATATATGAGTAAAGATTTCTAAGCATAAATGACAATCAACCATATAAACCTAACATCTGTATTTAATATGAGTTCAAACCACCTGACTAACCTTTTATAGCTAGCAGGATCATTTCTGAGAGGAAATGCTAGTTGGCTAGCCTCTCAGAACCATGACTATAGCATATAGATACTGTCAACTGATACTAATTTTAACAACTAGTAAATCATGCAATGTTCCATAGCAAAGATGTATAACTAATGTCAGTTTTCCAAACTAATAACCCAGGGTGGTTACCCAGCTATCTTTAATTTAACTACAAAAAAGCATTGCTTCATTATGTCCCAGTCAGCTTTGATGCATTATAACTACCAACCTGTGGCACGTTTTCAAATTCTTAATTCTGTATTTAGTGATGAGTGAATCAAAATTCTGTCATTCACACATATTTTGGTGACTGTTAAGTTAAATTTAGATTTTTACATTTTAAATTTTTTAAAAAGCAAATGAAGCTAACATCTTATTTTCAGAGGCATAATAAATATGTAAATCAGAAGATTTGGCATTTATAATAAATCTTTTTACAAAGCATATAGATGTTAAACATCGCTCTGACAATGTTCATTCATTAAGTTTCATTAAGATTGGCCCACCCATTAAGAAGGAGATATGGTACATACAGACATATATACACTGCAATTATTATAGTCAATTATTTATAAATAAAGAATACACAAAATTATCAAGTAGTGCATCAAAACTGCAGCATACTGGAAAACCATTCATGCAAGTCTCATCCCTGCTTTGGCCAGAGCTAGCTGACCGAATGTATTTTGTCTTTTCAGTATGTCTTCTTTTGACTATGACACTAAAAGTCTGTACCTTACCCTGTATTTAAAATCCAAGTTAGTAGACGCATCAGTCAAATTGTTTGGAAATAAATATTCCCTTATATCCCTTTGGGCTGTGAGCCAGAATCACAAGAAGCAATCTCAGCCATTAGAAGACAGCTGAGACTGAACCAAAATGCATTTCCGTGGCCACTTTCCATAAACATTCAGTTTGAATGTGGGTTCAATTATTCAGGGCTGTGCATGGCAACGATATGTATGTGTTTGTGAGGCTGAAAAATTCATGATGTGGACAACAGAAATTCCTGCAGTGTCAGGTTATAGTTCAGGCTTTAATTCCCTGCCCTCTCCTCCCTCACAACTCCATCCCACGTCCTAAGCTGTTCAGGTTGTTACAGTATCCACCTTTAGGCATTTATAGTCATGTGTGTGCATGACTGTTCATTCGAATGAGATAAAACAGGAAATATTACTGATAGTTAGAATTCCCTGTTGTGTACGTTTTTATTAGTGTTTCCAAACTGAATGTGCCATTCGTAGCATCCCTCCTGTCCCCTATACCACAGCAATGTGCATCTGCATGGCTGCACTCTCCAGTTAGAGCGGCATGTGAAAACTTACCCAGTTGCAGATATAAATAAATCAGTGCTATGGCTGACACCCTGGCTGAGGCAAGCCCTGTGGTAGATGTACAGTAGCAGCTACATGAGTGCAGCTATACCATAGGAAATATAGCTTCATAAGTTGATGTGTGTGTGTGTGTGTGTGTGTTTGTGTGTGTGTGCGCAAGTGAGAGAGAGAAAGATCTGGGGGAGATAGAGGGGGCTTAGATAACTTTAGTTAAATTCAGTCCTCTCCGGAGCCGCACCTCTGCCTAAATGAAGTGAGAGCTGACAAACACACTGATACACACAAAATATATATCCAAGTTCCGACATGTTTTCGCAGTGCTGCAAGATGGCAAATCTGTTGCTCGTGAATTCATATTCAGCAGGAGCGTCTGCTCAGCAGTGTGTGGCTTGCTAAATATTCAGTGCTAAACACTTTATTATTGGTCCGCTAACTCATCTGTACCTGCCAAAGACGTACACATGAAATCATGAGTGGCTTGAAGCTTTAGGCTCTGCTGAGGTTGCATTTGGCATTTGAAAGCAAAGTATCTTCCTTGAAAACATTCACGCTGAAATGGCTCATGTCCATTGCTCTTTTTTTATTATCAGGTTTTAGATTGTTTTATATTTTATGGCTTTGCAGTCACTGTACTGAAGCTGAGCAACTGCTCATACAGGACTGTGTGCAGTTTTAATATCTTTTTTATTGCTTTAGCAGTAACAGACGCCAATGTCACCCTCTACCTACAGTCGATCTCAGATGTCAGAGGTAAAGGCTGATTCAGTCTGTTTTAATAATGCACCTTATCTTTGTATTTTTTGACTTCTAAATACGAAAAGCTCTCTAATATAAAAGTAGAAAGTCTTTGGAAAATATTCTTTATGGAGAAAATGACAGTTTCTTTACATTTTGTGCAAAGTGTTATGGAACATAGATATTGGCCTGTAGTGAATTTAAGGGGTTCACATGCTATTAGTTTTTATATCCTGGTGTCAACAAATAATATGTCAGTGTGATGTTAACAAGTCTATGCTGTGTGGTTAAAATATTACTCAGTTTGTTAGTTTCAGTGCAATTTCTGTTTAATCCAATCTTATAACTTCCCAAGCACTTTTTTCTATGTAAGTGCTTTCTATCTAACATCCACACTTCGATGGATGCATTGGAAAGCAACTTGGGGGTTAGTATCTTGCCCAAGGATATTTAGCATGCAGACTGGAGGAGGTGGAGATTGAACCACCAGGCCTCTAATTAGTGACCTGCTGTACCTGCTGAGCCACAGCCATCCCAAGCTTTCATCCAGATGGATTTAAGTGAAACAGTTAAGTTACATGTAATGCAGGACCTTTATTGTCTCATTTTTGCAATGAATTCACTTGATGTCACCATATCTGAGCTGTTACTGTGACATTAACAGGTTGTAGCACATTTAAAAAAACCCTATTTTAATGCTGTGCCTTTTTCTTTTGGTTATTTTCAGCCACTTATTTCCTGTTTTTAATGTTTACCATTTCTCAAAATTAAACCTTCTTGTTCAAAAGATGGAATAAAATTCTTTTCTCAATACCCGTGTACATCTAATTCCAACTATTGCTGGACTTTAGTCTTCACCACTTGCTCCTTTATGGTAATGGACATGCATATCTGCTTCAAGTCTACAAGGATACAAGCATAGAAAAGGTGTGGCTTACTTTGGAGGAAGGCCTATTTTCACTCTTTCCATTTCATTCTTATCACCTGGCTGTTTCACCCCGACCTCACATTCCTCTTTCTGTCCTTTCTGCCTCCTTTACTTTTCCTTTTTGTCCATTTGATTCCACATTTCTTCTCAGAGGGCAATACTAGCTGGTATCTGACATTTGCATTGTTTTGACAGCAATAACACCTAAGCGCACACACTAACACAACAACAGAAGCACCCAACGCACAGAGCTGTCATGGTCTTATCTGAGGTATATAATTGATAGAGACAGATTCAGAGCCATAGACAGACAATGTTAGTGACACTAAAACAAGTGCACACATAGAATAAAGAGTAGGTTTCACCTCTGCAGCAATGTGTGTGTGTTTGCTTGTGTGTGGGCACTTCCTGACATTCTGCATTAAGCATGAGGCCAAGCCTTGGACACGCAGAGATGTGTGAGTCACACTGATTAGTCAGTCTTGCACCGGTCTGTGAAAGCAGCCCAGCCGTCACCTAGTTTGTATGCTGTGCATGTTTGTGTGTGTGTGTGTGTGTGTGTGTGTGTGTGTGTGTGTGTGTGTGTGTGTGTGTGTGTGTGTGTGTGTGTGGGCTTGTGTGATGGGCAGGTAGAGTATTAGCCTGCAAGGAGCTAGGTCCTTGTTAGCAGGCATCTGGCAGGCAGGTAGATGTAGAGTGACAGAAAGGTTCACGGCATTCACACACAGATAAACAGACAGGGGACCCACACACACACACACACACACACACACACACACACACACACACATGCATCTTATACTGTCTTGCCTATCTTGCTTCAATGCAGAACTAACAAACCGTCAGGTGAACATGCACACACGGATAGCACCAATCATTCACAGGTGCTACTACTTACTAGGATGTTAATCGCATTTTCAGATTTTCTCTGATCACATTTATATATACTGTATATTTATATTTATCCATACCTTACTATTAATCACTACCTTGTTCAGCTTGCTTCATCTGAAATTTAATCAGCTCTCTCCTGATGGTTCTATGCTATTTATTTTTAGAGTTAATAGGGTAGCTCAGCAGCTTCAGAGTTCAGAGCCACAGTCTGAAGCGTCTGTTAGAAGCTGAAATAAAATGTAGCTAAATGTTTTTTTAGCTAAATGTTTTTTTCATAGTCTGCATTGGTGTTTGGTTACCTGAGATCTTTCTAATCAGAGTTTCAGGTGTATTGACACATCATTGTCATCAAAATATGCAAAAAGTATACATTTTTAAAGCACCATAAACAGAAATTTATTGAATCATTTTTATTCTCTTTGTGTCAAGGAGTTGTACGATAAAAGATGCTCTTAAACACTACTTAGACACTCTTGGTTTCTTGGTTGGTTCTTATAGATACATTGCTTTGGATTTGGAATGAATTTCATCTGAAATACCAAATGATGCAATGTCCATACACTCTCCCAAGCACTTTGCTATGATATCCTTTTCTCTGTGAAGGTTCTCAGTCATCCAGGTCATCGTAGTCAAAGGAGCTTGCAAAGAAAAGCATCTGGACTTCTTTAGTTGCTTGAAGACGTTTCACCTCTCATCCGAGAAGCTTCTTCAGTTCTAAGGTCAAATGGTGGGGAGTCCCAGATCTAAACCTAGTGGGAGTATCCCCCCACAGAGGGACAAAAGGACCCCCTGATGATCCTCTAATCGCCTGAGCCAAGGTGTGAAACTGGGTGTGGGTCCCAATACCCTTTTCTCCTTTCTTACAGTGTTAACAGTGAGCAGTGCAAAATGGTGAACAGTGGTTTGTAGCATTGCCTCAGAGCAAGAAGCATCCCCAGCTACTTCACTGTGGGGCTTGGTTGTTCTCCTTAGTGAATAGAATGCCATGCTGTATGGTTAAATGTAGTCTGAAGTGGCTAGTAAGATTAGAAAAGTGCTATACAAATGCCAGTCCATCTCATTACACTTAGCAATGTGGTCTGCTAAATACTAACGTCAATAAACAACACAAATATCCCCACATGACAAAAAGGGAAGCAAGCCAAGCTTAGCCCACTAGCTGCTAGTGGTAGTGAGTCAACCGGGCTAATATCAGCTAAAGGAAATCTAATTTTGTCTGGTGAATTCTCGTAATCATTTAATTTGTCATTTTATTCATGGAATTCTTGGAAGCAGCCACAAAAGAGATACAAGTGCAAGAAAAAAGTTGCAGTGAACAGTTTTCCATTATATTTATCACTTTGTCTCACTCCATTACAAAGAAACTCTTTGTCTACTGTCAAATATGTCTTGAACAAGAATAGCCCATAATTCTGTTGCTTTATGTCTTTGAAAGTATCATCAGGTAGCATCACCATGCCGAGTTTCACCAAAATATTGATGTCAGTGGTGTAAATATCTGTTCTGTCACTCTTTTCACTGTAATGTATTCTCTGGAAGATTGTCTAGACAAGTGTATAAATGTTTAATTTCACTGCCTTCCAGTGTTTTGGGCAATGGGTTTTTGACTTATTTATACTGTGAACAGACTGTTGTGTGACAGTTCAGACTTCTTGTTGAGGAGAAGGGGAGAACATTTAGGTCACAATGTTTCATGTCCATGCAAATTGATCAGTACATGGATTGAGGGCGATGGCAAAGTAAGCAGGGTGTAGTTTTTCGAACAGAAGACTTTGATTTCAAGGTCCAGTTATAAAAGCCTGTCCAAAAATAGAGTTTGGTTGTTGTTATGCACAGTATTAGCATTTCTGCTGTCATGCGATGGTGCACAGCAGTGTTGACTTTATGCCTTTGAAGGAATGTAACAGTGGAACCAGACATTCACACATTACTTGGCTCATGACACTGCACCATCTGTCCCCATTAGATGCTGTGACTTTCCTCCTGGAGGCCTCGCAGGAATAGGGGGTGGAGGCAAGGGGGGGGTGACCCAGCCAAGTTCTGCCCGAATGTGGAGCCTTCCCGAGGGTTTAGTGTGACTGCCAGCCCCCTGTCTGGCTATGGGTCTCCTAGGCCTCTGAAAGAAGAAAGTGCGTGAGGGTTTCAGGGAACTGAAGAGCACTAAAGTGATACAGTTTTTGAAGAATATGAATTTGACTATTATAGCTGAGTGAAAAGAACAAAGAATGCATCCAAATGCTGAGTCACACTGGGATGTCTAACTTCTACAGCTGTGCTGGGGTAAATGTCTATTCGGATGCTTTTTGATGCATTGTATTTGGTTTTGTTTTTTTACATTTTGCTATTCAGCTTTTTGCTTCGATGTAAATATGGAGCAACTGACACTTCCCTCACTCAGCAGCGATTACGATGCTTCACTGCACCTCATTATTACCAACTCATCGACTTTGTCATAAGATTTACTGACTTCTCAGAGACTGACATGTTAGTGTTATTACATAAGTTGGTCCTTTGGTATTTAATAGGAAAAACTTGCATTCTTTGATGATTACTTTATTGAAATTACAGGTAAAATAAGGCAAAATGCTAATCCAGCAAAAAAAAAAAAGTATTATCAGTATTAGTATTCATATGAACTCTTTTGTCACCTGCTGCTGGTGCCTGGCAGGTAGTGTGCAGTGGGTTCATTTTTTTAATCCTGAAGACACTTGCCTGCTGCGACTGGAAATTATGTAATAAACCATAATGGCTGTGAGGCAGAAGTAAAACAGCACAGTGGCAGGACACCAAACCAAAACAATGAGCTGTAAAATTTTTAAATATCTTAAAGAGTTGAGGGTAATTTCAGAGTGGGCGATATTTGTCCATGATACTGCTATAATGGCTGTCAGAATGACACAAGACTTTTCAGAAACGACTGGATTTTGCACAACCTCTACATGTTACAGCCATTTCAATCAATGTCAAACAGCTACAATAAAATATAATTAAATGCAACAAAATTATTGAAAGGAGGAATCATTTACAGTAGCAGGTAGTAGTAATCTATACTTAAAAACCAAGAGTGGGACATATCAAACCAATACTACAAACCTGTGCAGTGTGTCCTGTCTATAGTGCTGTGAATTAGGTCTGAGCTAATTCTCAACACTTTTTTCATAGTTCCATCAATTCTGACCAACAAATTAGGCTGAAATAAATAAATTCCCCAGCTATGACAGAGATGCTGTATACCATTCGAACCAATGATTTCTGACTCAGACCTGTTGCCACTTTCAGTCCAGTTCTTGTGTAGTTTGGCATCAGCCTTTTCTCTCTGTTTCCCTTCCTTAAAAATACCTTCTTAGCAGCCACACTTCCAATGAGATCATATCTGATGAGGCGTCGACACATCTGAAGGGTCAGGTCCTTGCTGGACCTGTTTCCTATTTCCTAAGAAAATAACTTTCAGATACTGTTCATCTGCTTCTGATTACTTTTTTGTTCACTGCTTCATAAATTTCCTTAATTTTTTAAGGACACACAGCACAACATGGTGAGATATGCTATTTTTTGACTAACAGCGCTTTTGGGAATCACCTTGCTAACGCAAAAAGTACTATTTTATCCCTGTTAATCTGGGTGATCTTTGGTATTTTTAAAATAGATTAAGTTAGAGAAAGTGGAACAAGTGATATGTTTCTGTGGCAGACTGCTAGTAACAAAGGGCCTAGAGGTACAATTTAAAATTGGTTCTTTGGTTTTTCTGTAGACACAACACTGGTTCATCTCTCGAGTTAGCTGCCTTTTCAAGCTTGAATGATTCATAGGAAAGTGTTGGGTGGCTTAACAACAACAACAACAACAACAACAACAACAACAACAAGCATTCCTCTGAATATTGGGGAAAATAGTCAAATCCTGGAGAACTATTGTTCAGGATTACTTTAGAAAAATACAACTTTAATTTTAGCTGAGGGTTGAACAAGAGCATTTGATTAATTTTGGAGAAATTGTAGATATTTTATTACACTGTGACTTGTGTAAATGTCGTGGCACAATCAACCACGATCCAGAGCTGAAGTTATGACATTTTTGCCACCTGTATTTGTGACTCATTTGAACTTTTTTCTACAACTCTGCTGGGGACTCTCTCTTTCCTTCGTTCATTCGTTCTTTCTTTCTTTCTCTATCACACCGGTATATGTTTTTGTCCCAAGCTCCTTCTAGTTTCATAGCTGCTTATAGAATTTTAATGTGGGTGACTACAGAGGAAAGCTGAACTCTTAACCGAGGCAGCGTTTGTGTTATGCTCTATCCATTAAGCTACAGGGAGAATAAAGACCCTGAATCCTGCTGTTCATGCTGCAGCACAGGTCAACAGGTACATCTGGTGCAGCTTTTACAATTGAGTTCTCCTGTGGCACAGATTGGATTGCTTATATGTAGCTGACGTTCTCAGAGGTAATTAATTCAGTGTCAGTCAGCACACAGCTCTCAGGAGGACATGAAGGGGCACCACTGGATGTGATGATAGGTTTAGTTTGGAGTTTTCTCTCCTCTGTAACAGCTGAAAATGACCATGTCATTGATTGTGATTTTCAAGCAACACCTTTGCTTATGCTTACAAGGAGGATTTACCTGGACATATTTGCTTTTAATGAAAAAAAAAAAAGCTGAGTTGAAGTAGTATTCTGCGTAGGAGTATGATTTCTAGGGCTCTGGGCAAAGTACTGTAATGACACTCTTAAAAGTAGTCTGCTGTGTTCTCTGCTTCTGATGGATACTTATAGGCAACAAGACAGAACATATAAACAGAAGGTGGGATGAAAGATGGGTCAGCAGGGGCTGACTTTGTCCAAGCGTTGAAGGTAATTAACATACATTTTGAAAATGGATTAATCACTTTGGGCACTATAAGTTCTATGCAGTTTCTAAAGTATGTGGATTACATAACTGTAAAGTGAATATCGTTATGGTTATACCAATTCAATAACACCAAATTTGATTCCAACAGTTTAGAGTCAGCAATCTACTGGAGAGTATATTGCAGCCTCTGGGCACATACTTCTTGTCAGTCTGTGTTTATTTAGATTCAGCTTAGCAACTGGCTTTCTACAACAATCACATAACTGGGTAGTAATATGGATAACAATAGCTTCTTTGAGAACTAAAGATTCATAGGAATTATCTGGTATGTGGGTAGTTTGAAATGCAAATGATAGTTTTACATTGTTTTCCTACTCTTGGAAATACCTTTGCAGTCAATTCTGGGGTTGCTGCATAAATTGGTAACTACAGAAGCTGCTATTTCACTCTATTTGTGGGTGATGCCATGACACACTCCCAATGGAAAGTAAAAAGAAATGTTATAATTGTGTTCCTCTTTACAAGTTTGGTGTAGTAGCAACTACTTTTTTATGGCTGCCCCTCTATGAATTTCAGTTCTGTTCTTTTGTATGATGACCTTAGGTCTATAGGTTATCTGGTAACCACTGGACACTAGGGAAAATTTTGTATTCCCTGACTGGTTGGCGAGTACTTGCAGAAAGGTGCTAGCTGGACACAGCCATCCAGTGGTTACCAGAGGGTCTCTAGACCTGAGTGTGTTAAAGACAACCACTCGCCAGTTGGTTGGTTAGGGAATGCACATTTTTTTTCCTAGAAGCCAGAAATTACCAGGTGGTTGCCAACTCGTCTCTATGCCTTATTCTCTTGCACTACCTATGGACTCTTACAGCTAAGAACCTGACGTTAACCAGTTCTAGTCTAAAGACTGAATACAAGGAACTGTATCTCTGTATAAACAATGCCAATTTGAAAGCATACACTACAGACATGTTACACTGATGACAAAATATACCAATCATAAGTCCTTCAAAAAATTAAGAAAAAAATATAAACATCCCAAGGATAATTTGGGGAGAGATTTGAGTATGTAGAGAAAATGTGCAGTTTGACCCACCAGCAGCTGCCACACCAAGTTTGCATTCTCCATTTCATTATTCTGTGGTAGAAAAAAACATGTGGAGGTAACAGCAAGCATATTTCATTCGTGGCCAAAGAAGCCAGAGCCTTGAAGGTATGTTCAGTCACCTTTTCATCTTACACCATGTCACATATTTGATGTTTGAATTTGTATTGCTTTGCAACAATGATTAATTGACATAGTTCATATTGTATAGTTCATATTTCACATTTTCCATAATCACCTATGGGACATACGATATGTTATGCCAAATAGTTAATGACAGAAGAAAAGTCAAGCACTGTTTTATAGGTTTATTTGTGGAAAATGTAGAAGAAGAACTTTCACCATTCACCACACATAAACTCTAAAAAATAAAAAAAACATTTTCTTAATGTTCGTAAAATTAAAATCATTTATATGCTACTTCTATTACTGGCTCATTTTCCCCTTAATTCCCTTAGCACTTAGCAAAGAAACAAGGTGCAGGGAAGGTGCAGGGGAAAAAAAATTTGGTCTACATTGACATGACAACATCACAGAATTGCTGCAGATTTGTCAGCTGCAAATCTCCTGTTCCACCAAATCCCAAGGGCGCTCAATAGGACAGACATCTGGTGTCCGTGGAGGTAATTTTAGTTCAATAAACTCGTTGTTATGTTCAACAAACCAGTGTGAGATGATTTGAGCTTTGTCACATGTTGTGTTATCCTGCTGGAAGTAGCCATCACAAGATGTGGTCATAAAGGGTCATGGTCAGAGCAATACTCACACAGGCTGTGTGTTTAAATAATGGGCTCATTTGGTATTAAGGGGCCCAAAATATGCTCTTCACTATTATACAAACACCACAACCAACAAATTCCAACCCTATCCTTTAAAGGCCACATCAGAAATCAAGACTCATCACACCCAGTAACATTTTTCCACTTTTCTGTTTCCAATTTAGTTGAGATTGTACTCTCAGTCTCCTGCTCTCAGCTGACAGAATTGGCACTCAGTGTTTTCTTCTATGTGCTTCAATGTTCTGAGGCTCTTTTGTGTACCTCCATTGTAATAAGTAGTAATATGAGTTACTGTTGGCTTTCTGTCAGCTCAAAGTCTGGCCATCCTCTGACCTATCAGGTAAAGGATAGCTGCTCTTTTTCAGACCATTCTCTGTAAACCTTAGAGTTGATTTTGTGGTAAAATTCTAGTAGAATAACAGTTTCTGAAACACGCAGACCAGCCCTTCTAGCACCAACAACCATGTCATGTCCACCTTTGCTGTCCTTTCTGGAGCTCACTTTGAACTTCATCAGGTCATCTTAACTAGATCCACATACCTAACGCATTAAGTCGCTGCCATGGGATTGGCTGATTCATGTTCTTCAAAAGAATCAAATAATTGAAAAAAAAAAAGACTTCAGTGTTTATTATTGTTCCTGTGAGGAACTGGCAACCTGTTTAAGGATTGCTCCCAGACATGCTTGGTTGAATAAACTTGGTTGAATAAACTTGGCAAGGCATCTTAATGTTTCAAAACTCTAGACAAATTAATTTTAATATTTATTTAATGAACCGGTAGTGCCAGAGACAGACTTTCCTAGTGTTCTCATATTTCTTTTTGTCTATATCGGTTAGGCACACTGAGGCAAAGTACTTCTGATGGTAACGTTCACAGGTTAATCTGTGTGCTTTAGTTTGAGTCCTATGTTCTTGAACCACTCTCTGGTCCTTGTGTAATAGATTACACTGAAATCTACAGTTCTCATAATATTTCAGCCCCCTGTTTGGCTGTATATATGAGAATTTGTGTGTACACATACATGTAGTAGCAGGTGGTGACATTTCAAACAGTAAACAAACATGAGCTGGTCAGTTGGTTTCTGTCCTTACTGACCTGGAGAAAGAAGACCACTTTGGTATTTCGTGTTTTCTAGCATGAAAACATTTTTACCGCCTCAGAGCTCATCGACAGCAACACAGGTGTTTTGAATTATGGGCTAAATTTCACATTTCCTGAAGCTACACTTGTGCTCAGATCATTAAAGTGCATGTAGTAATAAGAGCAATGGAAGCTGCTTTTATAGGTGTGAAAAAACAGTCTGGAAGGCCAAAGGGATGTCAAGTCACTGATATTTGCCCACACTGTCCCGAGCTAACATAGGTGGAATTACATTAATTCATACTACTAATACCACTAATTCATGAAATATGTTTTTTAGTTACCTTAAGCAATGCAGGAATGAATCGCATAGCCATTAATTGAGCTGGTGGAACTAATACATGCTAACAGTTTGAATTTAGACCTGACTTAGACTTCTGCTGATGCGTTACATGTTAATTACCATGTGGTTGTGTTCAGCCGATGGAAACAAATAAAATCCTGTGACTTTTATGCCTCCTGGTTCATCGTTCTTTGTTGTGGTTAGCATTTTTAGGTGTAAACGTGTTTGTCTTTCTAGTTTTCCTACTTCTTTGTACATTCCCTCACATCCATTCTGATATTTCTACCTGTCTCCCTCCAGGAATTTCCAGACATTTGTGAATCCTTATATTGATGCTATGATCTTTATTCTTCACGCTGAGGTGATGATGTTTTTTTCTCACTGTTAAATTAAAAAACTGTGGCGAAAAAAGTAGCTGGAAATGCGCACGAGGAATCAACTTTGCTGAGCGAGTCAATCGCAATAGACCCAATGTGTAGGTACATTTCTAATCAGGTGATGTAGTAGTTTATGTGGTAGGGTTTAGGGGGTGTTGCGGTTATGTCATAGGTCACAACATGTATTTCCCACTGAAACATAAATCAGGCCTTAAAGATCTGATGGCTAAACCTTAAACAAAACAAGCTAAAGATCATTTAAAGATGATTCACACAAAATTACCTGCAAATTCCATTTCTGCTTGAAGCGTGAACCGTGTGAAACTTAATGGGTGAGATTTTTATTTCATTTCTCCTGCTGCTGGGTGCTTCTGCTTTGCACTTTCTTTCAGTGCTGTAGCGGAAACCATGTGTGAAAGATGAGACTGCGAGTGTTTGTACATTTCACTGGCGAGGGCGTGTTTTCTTTTCCGTGTCACAATACAGAATCGCCTGTCACAACTGCTGAGTCGCTGTCATCAATCAAAAACCCCATCGAGGTCGGGCAGATTATGGTCATTCGGTGCAATGGGCCGGGATTTTTTTTTTCCTCATTTCCCTTGAAATGAGAATTATCTCAATTTCTCACATAACAGACGCACACATATGCTGACATCATTAGGATGACTAAGCTCAGGGTTTTTATGGATTGGTTGATCTGCTAAACGGATGTGAGCGCACCCTCAGATGCCTACGTGACCGCACTGCATTCCCTCTGTCTCATAGATGCGCACACCTGTCTCCCCCAGAACATCTGCCGTGTTAGAGTGTTTACTCGCTTATCCAATGGAGCTGATAAATGTCTGATTCCATGGTTTGAGCAGCAGCACTGAGCCTCTTTGGAGGACATTGTGTAATTTGAAAAGCCGTGAGCAAAATAGCAGGATGTAACACTTCATAATCTTCGATTCTATTTCAGCTCTGTTCACTCTGACATGATTTGTTGGAATGAAAGTAATGCATGATTTTGGCGGTATCGCTGCACGAGATGAAAATTTGCACACCACGTCCCTCCATTTCCATTTGTGTTTCTTTGTGCGCTTGTGCACTTGGCTGTGTGTATCTGCAAGTGTGAGAAATCACTGGCTATGGCTGTATTTAATGGCTATCTCAGTAAGAGTTTAGCGATGAGAATTGGTATACGTGTGACGGTAAGGCCATTTTTGTTTGTAGCTCTGCAAGGATGTGTGTGTGTGTGTGTGTGTGTGTGTGTGTGTGTGTGTGTGTGTGTGTGTGTGTGTTTATGACAGCAGGGGCAGAGAGCAGAAATCCCATTAACAGTATGAGTTTGTGGAGGGAAAATGAAATAGTTTTTTAAAGGCCTCTTTATCGAGTCGAGCTGGACAATTACCATCTTCCTCCTGAAACTGCCTCCCAATGGCCAAATACCCTGCTGCTCCCCATCTCATCCCCCGTTCCTACCTCTCTGGGCCGCCATCGTCTTTTTCAATTAAATGTAAGCATCCCCACCTTCTCATAGCTATATCTCTTCCCTCCATCTTTCCAATACACTTCTTCAATTCTTTCCTTCCCTCCTTAAATTACCCCCAATTCTCCTCCCTCTGATCTTCCTGCTCTCCACTTAAACATTTTTCTATCCCAACTTTGGCCTTAATTTAATTTCCTGCACCATTAACACTAAGCTAAGGCATTATCGGCCTTATTTGTGGCACACTCTGAAAGAAGAATAAGTCAAGTTTATTTTCGCCCCCACTTCTTTCCTCTGGACATTTCCTTAAATCAAAATGGTGGCCCAGCTACCTGAAGGACGGTAAAACTGATGGATGGTGGCAGAGACAGAAAAAAAAGGTAAATATAAACTTGGCCCAAAGGAGTAGACGTACGTACTGTATTTGTATGCACGCACGCACACACACACACACACACACACATATAACACACACACACACACACTGATCTTGACAAGTAAGGGTTTTAGCTGAAGAGAGTGTTGCTTCCATGAACTTCCACGAACTTGCTCTACCTCTACATCCCTGTGGGTCAGGATGTAGCTGCAGAAGTAGAGCAGGTCATCTCTAATTGGAAGGTTGGTGGTTCAATCCCTGTCTGCTCAAGTCTGCATGCCAACGTATCCTTGGGCAAGATACTGAACCCTGACTTTACCCAGATGTCCTGTATAATGTAAGAACCAGGCCATTTACTATAACTACAACTAAACATGCCCCCAACAGAGTCCCAGTACTGCCTCCTTTAAATGGGGCCTATTATGCTTTTCCTTATTTTATGTAATATGTACATATGTTGTTACAATGTTGAATGCTCATATTAAACACAGATAAAAACAGATAAAATATCAAAACTGAGGTCAAATTATGTGCAATTAATCCCTAAAACTCAAAACCTTTATACTGTACATCGTACTTCATGCTCTTTTTTAGAAAGTTCTTTCATGCCTTTGATTGATGTGTGATTGATCTGTGAGGGACAACCAATAGGAAGAAAGTTGATTTAAAGGAAAGGGAAGTCCCAATATGAGATTTAAAAGGATTATTATGATTTGTGAATCATGCAGACATCAAGCCTCTAAAATCAGGTGTCAAAAGTCCATATATTAAATCACACCGATAGCATTGAGTACATTTTGCATATAGAAAAAGGTTGCACATGCCTGTCTTGGTCTTAAAACCTTCCAAATGACTCCAGTGTTGATTAATGCCAGCATCATTGGTTACATGTAAGCTCCAGTTTGTTAACAAACAAGGTCTTGACAAAACCAAAACCATGTTTTTTTATAATGACCTCATCGTACCATATCACCCCATTAGAGCACTTTGCTCTCAGACAGCAGGCTTATTTGTGGTTCCTAAAGTATTAAAATGTGAAACGGGAGGCAGAGCCTTCAGCTTTCAGGCCCTTCTTCTGTGGAACCAGCTTCCAGTTTGGATTCGGGAGACAGACACTATCTCTACTTTCAAGATTAGGCTTAAAACTTTCCTTTTTGCTAAAGCATATAGTTAGGGCTGGACCAGGTGACCCTGAATCCTCCCTTAGTTACAGTGGGGCAAAAAAGTATTTAGTCAGCCACCGATTGTGCAAGTTCCCCCACTTAAAATGATGACAGAGGTCAGTAATTTGCACCAGAGGTACACTTCAACTGTGAGAGACAGAATGTGAAAAAAAAATCCATGAATCACATGGTAGGATTTGTAAAGAATTTATTCGTAAATAGGGTGGAAAATAAGTATTTGGTCACCTCAAACAAGGAAAATCTCTGGCTCTCACAGACCTGTAACGTCTTCTGTAAGAAGCTTTTCTGTCCCCCACTCGTTACCTGTATGAATGGCACCTGTTTGAACTCATCATCTGTATAAAAGACACCTGTCCACAGCCTCAAACAGTCAGACTCCAAACTCCGCCATGGCCAAGACCAAAGAGCTTTCGAAGGACACCAGGAAAAGTATTGTAGACCTGCACCAGACTGGGAAGAGTGAATCTACAATAGGCAAGCAGCTTGGTGTGAAAAAATCAACTGTGGGAGCAATCATCAGAAAATGGAAGACATACAAGACCACTGATAATCTCCCTTGATCTGGGGCTCCACGCAAGATCTCATCCCGTGGGGTCAAAATGATCATGAGAACGGTGAGCAAAGATCCCAGAACCACACGGGGGGACCTGGTGAATGACCTGCAGAGAGCTGGGACCAAAGTAACAAAGGTCACCATCAGTAACACACTACAACGGCAGGGAATCAAATCCCGCAGTGCCAGACGTGTTCCGCTGCTGAAGCCAGTGCATGTCCAGGCCCGTCTGAAGTTTGCCAGAGAGCACATGGATGATACAGCAGAGGATTGGGAGAATGTCATGTGGTCAGATGAAACCAAAGTAGAACTTTTTGGTATAAACTCAACTCGTCGTGTTTGGAGGAAGAAGAATACTGAGTTGCATCCCAAGAACACCATACCTACTGTGAAGCATGGGGGTGGAAACATCATGCTATGGGGCTGTTTTTCTGCCAAGGGGACAGGACGACTGATCCGTGTTAAGGACAGAATGAATGGGGCCATGTATCGTGAGATTTTGAGCCAAAACCTCCTTCCATCAGTGAGAACTTTGAAGATGAAACGAGGCTGGGTCTTCCAACATGACAATGATCCAAAACACACCGCCCGGGCAACAAAGGAGTGGCTCCGTAAGAAGCATTTGAAAGTCCTGGAGTGGCCTAGCCAGTCTCCAGACCTCAACCCCATAGAAAATCTGTGGCGGGAGTTGAAAGTCCGTGTTGCTCGGCGACAGCCCCAAAACATCACTGCTCTCGAGAAGATCTGCATGGAGGAATGGGCCAAAATACCAGCTACTGTGTGTGCAAACCTGGTAAAGACCTATAGTAAACGTTTGACCTCTGTTATTGCCAACAAAGGTTATGTTACAAAGTATTGAGTTGTATTTTTGTTATTGACCAAATACTTATTTTCCACCCTGATTTACGAATAAATTCTTTACAAATCCTACCATGTGGATTCATGGATTTTTTTTCACATTCTGTCTCTCACAGTTGAAGTGTACCTCTGGTGCAAATTACTGACCTCTGTCATCATTTTAAGTGGGGGAACTTGCACAATCAGTGGCTGACTAAATACTTTTTTGCCCCACTGTATGCTGCGAGGTTTAGGCTACAGGGGACTTTCCATGATGCCTTGAGTATTTCTTCTTCTGTCACTGTTTTGTGTTTTTACACCTCTCTGCATTTAATTACTTGTTATTATGAATCTTTGGCTCTCTTTCACAGTGTGTCTTTGTCCTGTCTTCATTCACTCACCCAGTCATGGCAGATGGCTGCCCTTTCCTGAGCCTGGTTCTGCTGGAGGTTCCTTCCTGTTAAAAGGGGTTTTTCCTTCCCACTGTCGCCAAAGTGCTTGCTCATAGGGGGCCATATGATTGCTGGGGTCTCTTGTTTTTTTTGTATTATTATAAGCACCTTGAGCCAATTGTTGTTGTGATTTGGCGCTATATAAATAAAATGCAAACTAATTAGAAGCTTTTTGAGCTCTTGTGTCTACAGACAGGATGACAAGCAGGCACATATGTGACCAAAAACAATCTCCGTGGTGGAGTTAATGAAACCTGGGGAAAGTGTTCCTTAACTACAGGCAGTTTATTTCCCAAATTGTCACACCTTTAACTTGCACAAACTGAATCATGTGCAGGTAAACAGAGCAGGCGTCACAATAGGATTCAGCTTATAATTTTGCTGAGATATTTTGGTGAATTAATGCGGCCACATTGTCATCACTCGAGTCAGGCTGCTGGCACGACTAAAAAGCAAATGATTCATTTATCTTAATGTTGTTTCCATAAGTGTGACACTTGCTTGTTTAGCTCGCAGTACACTCAGTTCTTATCATTTTTCACCACTGGCTGGCTCATCAGCAGCCTCGCCCACAGCAAACGGTATACAAAACAGGCCACTTTACTTGTCACACCTTGTCTTTCTCATGCAAACAGCATCATTAAGGTAAACAGTGTTTTAACTTCACGAGTTTAACAAAGTGGTGTGCAGCAAAGCGGGACGTGTGGGCTGAGCGGCTTTCCTCAGCCAGACTGGCGCTCTGCAGCAGCTGCTCGGTGCTGCAATGCTAATGTGCTACAAGGGCTGCAGGGGCTGTGGCCCGCAGCAGCAGACTCATCCTTTGGAACGTCGTGTGTTTTGCCTCTGAGGCATTTGAGGCTCTGACAGAGAGATCGAAATTGAGTTTACATTTTAACATCATCAGCAATAAGTGATGAGTCCAGACCCTGAGACACAATTATACATGAGTGTGCGGCAAAGGTTGAATAATGAATGAACTCTGGGGCATGAATGTAACACAGTTAGGGTTTTTCAAACAGCATTACAGTCAACACCCGGTGGGATTTTTTTTTTCTTTCTTTAAAAGACTGGGGTGATTTACAACTTAGGGCTTAGCAGGCTATGCTGGAGAACAGGTACTACAGGGATTTGATTCCACGCCAGCAGGCGACATGTGGCTGAGAGATATCAGTCTGAACCTTCAGCTGTCTCGCTCCAGCCCTGAGTAATTTCTTACCTACCAGATGACAATGCAGTTAAACACTGATCAGGTTAAAAAGTGAAGAATATTTTTGTAATTGGATACAGAACAGATAGCAAACATGCTCGATGCAACGTTTAGAGTGAGCTGTAATTTCTACAGTTTGATTTCCCTTGTGTTTGTTATGGCTCCCCTTCTGGTATCCATTAGGGCTTCTGCAATCACCAATCACATGCACACACACAGACTCTGACACACACAGGCAGTTTCCTCTGCAGCTTTCTTCCTTCGTGCTTCAGCTTCCATTTACCCACAGCAGTCCTCACACCCTCCCTCCTTCCATCACTCCTAGTGCCCAGAAATAATTGAAATGCTCCGGCCGACCTGCTTATTAAATAAACAGCACATCGCTCAAATCTCGCTGCCTCTGTCAGTTGCGCTGGGTTTGGACACATGTGTTCTGACGCCTTCAAGGTTCTATTAATCAGTCAGATATAATTTGTTCATGTTGCCTAAGTGGATGGCTTGTAAGCATACAGTGATGCGATGTGCTGTCCTTGTGTAATAAGGTTCATTTACAGTGTTTACCTAGGCTCATGTACACGTGTGAAGTTGTGTTATCTTCATATTGTTTCACTGATGGGTTTGACCAGATGTTAAAAATCTGCTCTCTGTGGATTTGCAGAAATATGACATGCAGTCAGCAACAAAAGCTGTTGCAGTTTCTACCTTTCTAGGTTTAAAAAAAGGTTACATTTTTAATAAATACAAATAGGTGCTCAACTGAGTTTGACAGCAGAACCGTGAGCCAGGTGTTGTTTTTCATCTTGTTCCAATCCAGGGACTAGACGTGTATTAGCTGATGTGGGCTGGCATTCATATCAGCTGGTCTGCTGGGATTGTCTCAGAATTTGCCTTCTTTACCTTTGCCAAGATCCACACATGGGACTTCTTCAATTCATATGCAGTTCTGTCGCTTTACCCACAAAACATATGTACTTGTCTCTATTCTGGGAAATGCCCAGTGTTACCTGTGCATGTATAGAAACCTGGAGATGGGCACTCAAGCACAGAACAAAGCAGGCATCAGACACGGCAGACATGACTGTCATATGGGAGAAGCTGGAGTGGAGATGTGTAGCAACTATGAGCTCAGCCTTCTTGAAGTTCAAAACAGTTTTAGCTGATGAGGGCTAGCGTTCAGATTAGTAGGTCTGCTAGGATTTCAGCCGATCTTGACTTTTTCTCTTGTCTTGACTCTTTAGGCAGACAATAAAGTCTGGCAATCCACATAACTACTGGTAAAGACTGTTAGGCTGATATACAGTATATAACCCGGTATTCCCCCAATCCTAAAAAGTTGGGATGATGTGTAAAAAAGAAATATAAACACAATGCAATGATTTGCAAATCTCATAAGTATCAGGGGTTTTTTTTTTAACACAGGTGTAAGGAAGTAGCCATATGGGAACATGATCCAGAAACACAGCTGTCTTCTCTGGCTCAAAGCTAATGGACTGAGACAATGTGGAAATCTGTTCTGTGGTCAGACGGATCATAATTTGAAATTGTTTTTTGACAACTAAGTGCTCATATTGTTATTAGTTCAAAGGCCTGCATCCCTGATTGTAGGGGGGGGAGGTATATGCCTATCCTATCCAGATGACATGTTTTTCAGGGAAGGGCTTCATGATAATGCTAAACCACAGACTGCAGCTATTACAGGAGCATGACGTCGTGGTAGAAGAAAAAGTCCAGGCTGGTCCCTATCCCAGCTACCACAAGGCAAGGGGCAGGGTATACTGTGGACTAGGGATGTATGCGACTACTCAACTAGACAAGTAATGATTGCTATTGTAACTAGTCTGTACCAGACATAGCAGTTGTTTAATATTATCATTTTACATTTGAACTGATGCCCATGTTGGTAAACAGCTATATCCTAAATGTTATGCAGCCATCTGCCATCAGATGGAGCATCGTTGTTGAGAAACTTCATAACACTTCCTTATCTCAGCCTGATCTTTTTGTTAAAACTACTATTGTTAGAGATCGTGGATACAAGCAGCGTAAATAAGGGGCGGATGGGCTTTCCCATTGTGGGGGGACATAGAAAGGAGCCAGCTGAGCTAACCCCCCCTGGGTAAGATGTTCCGGTTAGGCATGTCCTACTGGGAGGACACCTCGGGGTAGACCCAGGATGCGCTGGAGAGATTATATGGGAAGTCCTTCATATTTCCCTGGATATGTCGAGGGGGAGGCAGTGAGAGGGCGGTCTGGCCTTCCACGCTTTGGTGGCTGACCCAGTAACCCAAAATGTTATTAACGGTTTTAAAAGCCTTTGTTTAAATGTTTGTTTGTTTTTTACATTAAATCGTTCTCAAATATAATGTGATATCTGAGTGTTTCTTAGTTTTACAATAGTCAGTTAGTCAAATTTCTTTTCCCTTGACTAACAGCCTTACCCTGGACAGGTCACCAGTCTGTCACAGGGTTAACACAGAGAGACAGGCAAACATTTGCACTACCGGGTAACCTAGCCCATCTAGCTGCCTCCGACAGTCCAAACACATGCAGTCAAAGTACCCGGAGAGATACCAGGCACTGGGAGGACATGCAAGCTCCACACAGGAAAAGGTCCCAGCCAGATGGTGAAGTCAAACTCAGGACCTTCTCCTACAGTGCAAACCACCATGTCACCGTGCTGCCGAAGACAAGGAAATATTTTGTTTTTAATGGTAAATTTAAACATTGCTGTTTTTTCAGTGTTCTGCCAGGAATGAAATATTGCATTTTAGTTTTATTTACTTTTTACACAGCTTATTTTGAAATTGCATTTTTATAATGAAAAAATCTCATTTTTCCTCATCAGAATTTCACTGCATTGTATTATCTTGTCCTACTCAGGACTGGAGTATGACAGCTGAAGGAAAAAATATTTTTTTTAAAATGAGACAGATGTCGCAAACAGCTACTTCTACATAAAGTAGTGGGGAAAAACAGGTGCTACTAATCACATTAATTAAGCTTAAATGAGCCTAAATGAAAGAGAACCTCTGTTAAGGTGATTAGTAACACATGCGTTTACCTGCTGTTTAAAGCCAAAATGGCTGCTTAAAAGAGACCTTGCACTCCCCACAAAAAATGTGTAATCTAGACATTAACCTTGTCCTCATCAAGCCCACCATGGTCATATATATATAAACCTGTAACATGTTTAACTTTACCCATTAGGAAGTATCCCTTAAAGTGGAAGTATCACTTTAAGGGTTACACATGGATTTTTCACCAGCTCAGAATGACAGAAGAATGAACAAAATGTTCAAAACTGCAACTTTTTAAAATGAAAATGTGTGTGTATTACACAGTCACACATCCCAATCAAGACTTTTAAACAGACCAAGGTTTCTTGTTCTTAAATGGCAGTGATGTGGCAGACTGCTGCCATTTGAGCTAATTAGCTGGATATAACTTACTCTGTGAGTGTGTAAAATTCATAGAGCTGTCAGACGACTGTCTGTGCGTGCGACACCGAGGAGCAATTGAGCAGATGGAAGCACAGACAGAATGATGGAGGGAGGGCAAGGGGAGGGAGGGACTGAGGTTGCAAACAAAGGGGAGACGAGAGATGGACAAGGGGGAAGGGGAGAAAGGGGGTGGCGATGACAGAGACCGATTAGAAGACAGCGAGAGACAAATAGAGATGGAGGGAAGCGGCAAACTTTCTGTCCTGCTGCTGTGTCTGCAAATGAACGGACGGCGCTTTGAAGGTGATGGAATGGAGGAAATCAAAGAGTCACATAGGAGGAGACGCACACTCACTCACACTTACACATATTTAAGGTTCTCTTGTGCAAATAGCTGTGAAAAACATTTCTGCGCACACCAAACAACCTTTTCAGTTTACAGACAAGCGTGCAAACCCTCATAATAACCACAGGATCTCATGTGCTGTATTAAATATGATTTATAACTAAATTATTCACCATACACCATCTGGTTCAAATATGTTTCTTGGTTTTCAAAAACTTCCATTTAGGTGCGTGTATTTGGTAGCTTAGTCTGCCACAGTCAATTCTTTGAAGCACCTATTTCCATGAAAGAGAACATTTTAACTTCGGAAAGCAGTGTGGCATGTTAAGTTTGTTTATAAAGCTCCTGGATGCTTCCACTCACAGTTTTTGTACTGCTGGTTGCTTTTGTTTCATTTTGAACTGCTTTGGTAATTTTCTTCTTGTTAGATTCTTGTTAGATGACCACATTTATATGGAGCCACATTTAACTCATTCACTGCCAGCCATTTTCAAATCAGGTAACTCCCCACTGCTCATTCACTGCCATTGACGTCTATAGACGTCAATGGCAGTGAATGAGTTAAGAGCCTTGGCATGTGTAGCTTTCTGTTTAGTGCATTTCTTGAGGGATTTCTTTTTTCCATTAAGCCTTCAATAACTAGGATCAAATATCAGCATTTTATTAAATGAATGTATCTGTTTAGGCTCCTAATACCAGTGGAGACCTCTTTTTTCAGGCACTTTCTGAATAATTTTCTTCTTTACTTGTTGCATTTTTAACAAGTGCTCCAAAAAATCTCAAGTGGACATCCTTTATTGTTACCAGCTGGCAGCTAACAGAAGATTTGTTAGTTTGCCTCTAGACCACTTAGGAAAATGTCAGTTCTGGTAAAACCAATGTGGCAATTACGCCATTAAAATAAGATATTAGTGTGATTAATTAAGGGATGTGGAGAGTGCTCATTGGCTGAGGGGAGAGGAGAGACAGACCGGACCGGAGAGAGGATGAGAGGAGGAGTAGAGGATGAAGAGGGATCGAAATGTGAGATAAATCCTGTTAAGGTGGTATTAATGTTCTTAACCATACTGATAGCTGTGGTGCACGTGTGTCTGTGTGTGTGAGGCAGTGCAGTAGCGCTATAGGCTCATTAGGCTACGGGGAGAATAGCTAAAAGGATTAAACTGACATGGATTATTCACGCTTGAAATACTGGAAGCAAGGAGGTAGTGAGAGAGAGCAAAACAGAGAGAGAGAGAGAGAGAGAGAGAGAGAGAGAGAGAGAATGGCTGAATATCTAAGAGAATATGTATGTCTAGGAAAATATAGAATGTGGCAGAGGGATGAAAAGGGGAACTGGTAGCGAGACAGACATCGATGAGAATGAGAGCTCGAGGAGCCGAGGACTAGAGTAAAGGAGAGAGGATGAGGTCTGAGGTTTAAGACGGATCTCGAGCAATCTGCCGGGTGTAACGGAATGAGGAAGTTGAGATGGACGGCAGTGGGAAGGGAAAGAAGAGGATGACGGATTGGAATATAAAGTCCAACAGAGAAATGAGGAGGGAGATGCAGAGCAAAGCAGCATGGGCAAAACAACAGGGACGAAAGCGAGAGAGAGAAATCCAATAGAAATGAAAAGGAAAAAATGGTGTGATGAAATGAGGTGAAGACTAAAGAATGAAGAGCGAAACAATTGGACCACAGACTGGAGCTGGTAAATGCAGAAGAATGCAATTTGATGAAGAAGCCTCTAAACAAGCAGGTTTAGCTACATGCACCATCCTCTTCCAACGTACTGCTGTTATCCATATATAAGCTGGTGTTTCCTCACTCTATAGTAAAACCTAAAGGAGACTGTGCATTTAAGGTTGTGGCTTGTAAACTACTGAATGGACAAAAATTACATTTGAGATCTGTAGACACTTTTTAAGAGCAGCCCAAGACTGATTTGTACAAGCTTGGCCATTTAAGCATTTGATATGATTTAATAAACTGTTAAGAGGGCCCTAGCACCCTGGCGTGTTGAGACACGTCCAAAACATACACCCAGCAGGCGGTGATGGAGATTACCATCTGATGTAATGTCACATGGATGCATGTCATGCGTGGAAACACCAGTTAAAGTCTTATCTAGATCAATGAGGATTATAACGTACTATAAAATTTGTCTTTCCACTAGTCGGTGCTCTAACCTTTGTTAACGAATGGTATGTCAAAGTGTTTGGGGCTCGACTCTCATCGTGCCTGTGAAGTTTGTGAGAGATTGGACAACGTGTCCTAGAGTTACATCAAATTCGTACTTCGTCGCGAATGATCAAAACTCGATGTGCCGCCATGACCATGGCATTTCATGAAAAACAAAAACCTTCATGATTTAACATCACTAAGGTCTTTAGAAGATTCACCGACGATCATGTTGATCCGATAAAATCCCTAGGAGTTCGCACAGGACTCCCTGTTGGGTATCAGTCTATGGACTCAAGACTTTTTTTGTTCATTTTGCTATGTTACACATGTGTACCAAATTTCATTCATGTAGCTCAAACTATGTGTTCACGGGACTTCATTTAACAACACACGGGTGGCGCTCTAGAGCCATGTTGCCCGCCCATATGTGAAACTATTAAAATCTGTACATTTTCACCAGACCTGACCAATATGCAAACTTTCATGAGTTTTTGGGCATGTTTAAGCTCAAAAGCTCGCCTTTGTGATCAGGATAGATTTTAACCAAATTTTCTTGCATTCTCAAAAACTCTAAACCCACCATCACACTAAACTTCTGATCAATGCATTTACTTTGATAGATATTTGAATGTAATTGCTGATGTACATTAACATCAGCATTTTAAAAATATAAGCTAATTGTAAGTAATGACATGAGCTCCTCTAAGGAGTTCATTGGAAATACTAAATGCCTTGTAGTGGCAATATATAAACAGATTACAATGGTTGCAATGAACAGACTGTGAATTAAGACTTTGTCTGCCTTTAACAGCTTGTGGATTAATTTATACAAACTGTCTTCTAAAATCCAAATGATGTGACATTCATGCTCACTCCTGAGTGTTTTGCCCCAGTGCCTCTTTGCTATACCAACACCAAAAGTAAGCTATACAAGCTAACTCAGCTAGAAATCACTAATGTCAACATATGGCTAGTTTGAAGGAAAACACAGACTGCAATGCAAAGCCTGTATTAGGGTAAAAGAAAAAACTGATGTGCAAAAGTCTTATTACACCCATCATTTCTGTTTATTTTGTTTCCAGGGAGCCACACATTCTTTTCATTTTAAAATTTGTAATGAGCAAGACTTTCTGAAACTATTTTGGTGGACACTGGCTGTTTTTCACTCTAATTCAGTCCATTTCTTGTATCTGACAATTACAGAGGAATGGGTTTTTTTTTAGGTTGAACCACTTAATGTTGACCTATGAAACTCAGTGACGTGCAGGTAAAACAAACAAACAAACAAAAAAACAGCTGATGAGCAATGTCTGAAAGTCACAATCACACCATTAAAACCATTTTTCATCTGTAGCTTTCCTTTGTTCTACCAAAACACCTCTGACCTTGTAAGGGGCATGGAGACAGGACTTTTGGGGGTGTCTGGTAGTAACTGAACTGTTTCCTACCATTTTCTGAGGTGTGATAGTTTGCACTGTCCTGATAAATTGGACTACAGCTGACAGGAAGTGCCCTTGCCATTATTTAGGCTATATATACATGTCAAATCCACACACATATGAATGTCAAGACCAGAGGTTTCCCATCAGAACACTGCAATGTAACAAGATCAAAGCTCTCTATTTCACCTGTCACTATTTAACCTGCTTTAAATATTCTGACTGCAACAGAGTTCAGCACATTCAGTAAATATGATTTCTAAATAACCTGTGATTGTCTTGGCCTTTAAAACACTGAACGCAGATAAGTTTTACTCAAGTTTTACACAAATCCTGTTATTCCAACTCTTGCAGACAGTAAATTCACAAAATGTCGCATGTTTGCTTTTTCTTTGCTCGTACCCCCAGAGCTCAAGGAGATCAGAGCTCTTACTTCTCCAACTGTATATTTGCCACAGTTGTTTTTAGTTCCGAGCGTTACAGCAAACTCATTATCCCTGAAAATATATCCATATGCATTACTGTATCCAACTAGACTCACAGTTTGGATCTAACGAAGATATTGTGAATTCAGCCTTGGAATGAGGAAATGGGCAGATGCAGCTGATCTTTTACAAATGAATCCTTTCTCTAACTTAAATTTTTCAATTCTTCCTAATCATAGGTCATCTGCGTGCTTTAAGCATGACCTAACTCCAGCATTAACTAAATCACTGGTGCCATATGTAGCTGTCTAGTGGTACAATTGAATCTCAGGGGTCTTCCCAAAGTTTTAGCCAGCCTGTTAGTTGTTAAGTGAGCTAGAAATGCTGAAATCCTTCTGGTATGGACAAAAATCTGGTCCATTTTTCTTAAAAAAAAAGACTTCAAACAACTGTTTTTTAAAACAGATGCTTTCTTACAGGCACTGTAAGAAAGCTGCTTTGACTTTGCGTTAAAAAAAGAAAACAAAAAAGTACATGGTGTTTTTCTCCACATGCATGTTCCCTCAGATTTGATCAGTGAACCTCTGGTCAAATGCTCTGCAGTCACAATGCCTGTCAGTGGTATCAGTTTCTGCCTTGGTCATGTGGAGCCACTGCCATCTGAGTGTACCCAAAGTGGGAGAAAAACTGTGTCACGTCAGCTCTGATTGAAAGAAATGGAAGAAGAAAAAAGAGATCTCAATGACGAGAGAAGGAAAGGTTGCAAAAAGGAAGAATACAAAGGCAAAAGAAGAACGAAAGGAGCTGAGCACACAAACCAAACAAGGAAAAATAAGGGAACAGATGGAGGGAAGAGGGGAGGGGCTAACATCAAACTATCAAAAGATGAAGGAGAACAGGAGAAGTGAGGTGGCGGTTTCAATAAATAGAGGTGAAGGCATCAGAGGACAAAAGGTTAGGAGGGCAAACTGTGAGACACACACAAACACACCCAGAAAACCAGCAATGACACGGTCAAATATTTGGAAAGAACAGACTGGGTTTGCCTTATGCTGTGTATTTCACCACATGAAGCCTTCTGGCTGAGTGACACTCGTGTATGAGTGCAACGGCGAAGAGCAATTATGTGACTGTGGATGCAATATTACTTAACTGCATGTGTGTAGTGAGGTGTATATGTAGAAAAATCTGTCTGTGCGTGTGTGTAGAGTATGTGGACATAAGAATGTTTGCAGAGAGTGGCAGCTAATCTGTTTATGCAGTCAGAGCTCATCCGGCTCCAAAACCCACAAATAAATATTTAAGGCTGTCTGGCTGCTGCTGCTTTTCACGACTCGTATTAAGAAAAAGAAAAAAAGAACGAAAGAAAACAGAAAAAAAACCCAAGCAGTACTTTTAAAAATGGCTTTCTTCTCTCAAACGTCACAGCAGATGCAATGTGATGTGCATCATTTTGTGTCTCTATGGCTCTCTGACTTCATCTGCTGTAGTTTCTGTATGTGCATGTAAATACTAGTTTGAGACTCCACTGTATGTGTGCATGAGGGAACTGTCTTTGATGTTTTGGCGCATGTTCTTGTACTCCTGACTTTACAAGGACACATTTTTGTAAAGGAAGACATTTTTTTTGCCCCCAAATATTTTTTTTTACTGTGTTCTTTTTCACCATGTTTCTTGAATACACTAATTTAATGTGTAAATTTGGCCAGAAAGCAAAAAAAAATTATGTTTGACTATTTTTTGTTGTAGCAATGCTTCTTCGCAATATGCAGGTATGACATCATATAACTGACATATTTATTTCCCTTTAAATGGTGCTACATTGATAAGGAAAAGGCATTTGTGATAAGAACATGTTAATAGTACATGTTGTTACAACATAAATAGTAAATGTAAATGGACTGGTTCTTATACAGCACTAAAAGTGCTTTAGACAATACGGCTTGTTCACCCACTCACACAAGCACTTTTTTTCTATGCTTAAATGGATGAATGCCTCGGAGCAACTTGGCGTAACTATCTTGTCAAGGAGGGACCAAGGATTAAGCTACCAACCTTCCAATTAGTGGTTGACCTGCTCTACCGCCTCAGCTATAGACACCAGTACAGCACTGGAAACTGTACTTGTGGAGGAACATTGTGCAGTTGGATTGTAGGGTTGAAGTGAGGAAAAGATGCAGAGAACACTAAGCTGATTGCTGCAATTTGTCAGAGACTACCTCCAGAATTGGGGAGTGGAGAGGATGGAAAGGCCTGCCTTCAGTTCTGACCTCAACCCTAGTGAACACTTATGAGATCAACTTGGGCATGTCATTAAACCAAAATGACCAACACAACCAAGTTCACTGACTTGCGATGAATGGTGACTGTTTTGTTTCTTCAGACTTCAGTCATCCAATCCAATAAACAACACCAAACAAGAGTCAATAGCAGAGTAGCTATTTGACATTATCAGAAGACATTTGGCAAGTTTTCTGTCAACCCACATACTCTGCTGCTCAACTCACAAATACATTTTTCCCCTTTTACACCGAAGGGGAAAAAAGGCTTTCCAAAAGTATAAGATTTATTGCCAAGAAGCAATGTTACAACAAAGAAACTGCCCAAACATAAATTTTCTTGTGTCTTTGAATGCTCTCAGTCATCTAGGTCATCGTAGTCTAAGGAGCTTGGAAAGAAAAGCATCTGGACTTCTTTAGGTTTCCTTGAAGGTTGAAAGAGGAGTGAAAGAAGCCATCTATGTCCACTGTGAACGATCATGTTTGAACAGAGGCGTTGGCTTACGACACCAACTGTTTGCCATCTATAATCCAGTTTTGAGATCCCTTCCCAGACGCCTTAACGCCCACTCACATCCTGGGCCATTTGACATCAGTAAATCACATGATAGGCTGGGGCTAGGCATCACAATGGGTCACCAGAAACCTTGGCTGATTGTGACACACACCCGTTGTCACACCTTGGCTCATGTGATTAGGTAAAGGATCAATAGGGGTTCCATGCCCTCTTAGGGACACTCCCACAGGTCTTAAAATCTGGGACTCTCCACCAGTTGTTCTTAGAACTGAAGAAGCTTCTTGGATGAGAGGTGAAACGTCTTCAAGGAAACTTAAAGAAGTCCAGATGCTTTTCATTCCAAGCTTCTTAAAATAAATGTTCTTACTTTTTGTGCTAAATTATATGGTGTTAAGAAAGTAACCTATTATTTCACTTTTTTTTATAGACACAAAAAAGCCATGTTGATTATAACAGCTTATCAGGGAATATTCATTACTTTCTGAGCTAGAGAAACTTTGGTAAAGCTGAAGCAAAGCAACGTTCAGTTATTGTTCCTCAGTCCCAAAGCAACACGCTCACATTTGCATTGGGTTATCCATTTGCTTATTTGCATGAACATTTTTGCCTTGATCTCTGTGTGCATTAGTTACTGTGTGTTCACACATACAGTGCCATATATTCCAGTGAGGAGTCTGCCTTACATATTTTCCATTATCTCTGCATTTATCATCAGCCTCTCCTCACTTCACATGCTCACAGACTTCCTGTATCTGTTTTAAGCAAACTGTGTACCTGCTAGTTTCCGAGGGAATGTTGCTAGATCATATCAAATCCTCCAGAAAACACTGAAAAACAAAATGATTTTATCACATTAAATCACCATAGACAGAACTAGAACAGCTTATTCTATTGACTGCTTATTGAGTAGTTGCAGAGAACAAAACTACTACATATTCCAAAATTTAATATTCAAATGTATTTAAATTACAATTTTCTAGTATTTTCTTTTAAAAGTGTTTGTGGATGAACAACCCACAACTAGAGATGCACGAATGCCACAAAACAGAGCTTTATTAATTAAGAAGTAAATGGTCTGCATTTATATATGACCTCCTTTATACCAAAGCACTGGTGCTGGAGCGTACTCTAGAACCAGTTCTATGTGTTTCCACCTAAAAAGAGAATGGTGCCTTTGCCCAAAATCAAAAGGGGCATTGACAAGAAATCATAGTAATTTTCACATTCACAGGCACACGCACATCAGTGGTGAGCTGCCACGGAAGGTGTTAGCATTTGATCGGAAGCAATTTGGGACACTTGACCATGATGAAGTGCACTGCCAGCCCTGTAATTAGTGGACAACCTGCTCTACCACCTGACACAAAGATATGCCACTTACCAAGATTTTAGCAGCATAAACACCTGAAGTGAGACCTTCCTCCAAGCTGCTCTTGACATGATGGCAGCGAAAGGAAAAGTGCCAAAAGGAGATTAGCATTCCAGATGTAGCCTAATCGCTGTCTACCTTATCAGGTGTAGACACACTCTGGATCCAAGAGGTACGGTAATGTCAGGGTGAAAGGGGAGCCACAATGAACTAGGAATAAAGACTTTCAGATACTGTTTTAGAAAGTTGTGCATCTTGCTGTAATTTAGAGAATGGTACCATTTATTTATTTATTTGTTTAGATGGAAACAATTGAGGTAGATTGAGGTGAGTGAGTGTGTGGAGTACAATCTCTGCCTCTAGCAGTTGGACATTTGTGTCCCCACATCTCTGGATCTCCTATCATGGTCTTTTTGCTTGAAATTAATCATCACAGTCAAACAGAGAAGTGTCCCCTCACTGATGGGTCCATATTTCAATTTCCTTCCTAATTAGTGAGGGCACAAAGACATGCTCCTGAGTGGTTTCATGGGAATCAAATGCACAAAATCTTTTCTATATGAATGTTTGGATATATTTAAGAGATTTTATCTGTAAAATGTATTTGTAATTATTTTGAATATAAAAGCAAAGATCCATTATGGAAAGAAATATAACGAATCATTTGCAACTCAAATCAGTTCAAGCAGTTCACCCATTTCCACAAATTCATTAAGTGGCACACATTTAGCATTTATTTGCATTTTAATCCAGTTTCTCTTGAAACTGTTGCTTGTTGGCATAAAATGATTTAGTCAGCCCAAAATGATTTGATCCTATCTATGATAGGAACCTTAGGACAAAAACAAGCATGTGGCGCGCAAATTTCCACAAAATACAAATCATTTGAAAATGCTCACAGTGGGATCTAAAAGCATTAATCTGTCCTGTTTTTGTAAAGCATAAGGGGCTGTTTCAGTCTCTGTGTGCAATCACTGTTCACCTGTTAAAAACGTCTGTGCCTCAGCCAGGCAATGTGCTCTAAGTAGCTTTTTTGATATTGTGGAAAATTACATCAGAGGAAAATGCAAGTTTACTAAGGATGGCAGTGCTTTAAGCAGATGTGAACAACACGTCATGTGCATCAGTTGAACAATGGTACACTAACCAAAGATAAGCAGGACTATTTATGGAAAATATGTCTTTCATGAAATTAACAAAGATACACAGTAAAGAAGGTCAGACACCAACGAGGCTGCCATCCATATGTAGCATAATAAGATTCTCCTGATAAGAGAGCTTATCAGGAGAATCTTCTCCAAGAAGATTCGAACTGTTAACCCTCTCAAGGCAGGCATTGCAGATTTGCAACAAGTAAAAGCTAACAACCTGATTACCCCACATACATATTTTATGAGGTTTTTTTTACTCAGAAGTACCACTGCAGGTATTCTTTCGTGCATTAGCAACAAAAACTTAATTTGAGCCTGAGAGGGTTAAATATCAACACTTAACCGAGTTCTTTTGATTCCTCAGAGGCATCCGATGGAAGACAACACACTGCTCAGTAGACCATTTCACACTTTATTCTCTTACACAATTACTTCGAGAAGGGAGATGCATCCTGCATGACACGGTGCCGTGGATCTTAAAATGGCGGTGGACCCCCAACAGTTTTATTACAGAAGCTCTCTCACTCTAGTCTAAACAACAGTGTCTCAGTAACTTTCCATTAAAAGGTGGTCCACTGTTATCTACCTTTTTCCCAGGCAAGTGTGAGCAAGAGTCTACAGCATTCTACCCCCCCAAGGACACGTAGTCTAATGCCTTTATTTTCAGGGCCGTGTCCACTTAATACTACACTGTATGGGTAATATAATAGTTAATATAAAGCATAGAATTGAGGCATTTCAATTAATTTAATCTCAACAAAACCCAGTCATACACTCTGCTTCATTCCAAAACTCCTGAACGCAAACTAAACAACATAATCCATACAGTGCAGTGAGCAGTGCTCAGACCTCTATATTGGAGAAAACAGAAAGCCACTCCATAAACGCATGGCACAACATAGAAGAGGCACCTCGACAGGACAAGACACGGCTGTCCATCTGCATCTAAAGGACAAAGGTCACTCTTCTGAGAATACTAATGTTCACATTTTGGACAGAGAAGACAAATGGTTTGAAAGAGGACTGAATGGCCATCTTTGAACAGAGGGAGTGGCCTACGACACCAACTGTCTGGGACTTATAATCCAGTTTTGAGATCCCTACCCAAGCGCCTTAACACCCACTAGGTCACATGATAGAGTGAGGCAATGTCTTACAATGATTCAACCCAAAACCTCTGCTGATAATGACCCCCATCCTTTTTCACACTTTGGCTCATGTGATGAGGCACGGGATCAATAGAGGGTCAGCAACCTTCTTAAAGCTTTCTTTTACTCTCAGAACTGAAGAATCTTCTTGGACGAGAAGTGAAACATCTTCAAGAAACTTAAAGAAGTCCAGCTGCTTTTCTTTCTAAGCTCCTTAGAGCTTTATGGAAAAGGTGGCCTATTGAACATTTTGGGGGAAATTGGTGTATATTGTGATTAAACTGAAAGGGATGGATACAAAATGAGATATAATAATCTCTTTAGATATTGAACTTTTCACTACAACTGTCAGGTGTATATTCACAATTCTTTTATCTTACATTTTAAATTAATACAAAATATTTCAATAAGGAGGGATCATTAAACATGAAGAGTTATACGTGAATTATTGAAATCAATGTATTTGGTAATTAGACAGAGATTATGTTTCGTGGCAGAACAGAATCCCAGCAGTGATGGGATTTAGGACAGGACCCTGAAGTCTAGATGCTGGCGGTGGGAAAGATTAAGACTAAGGTTTGGATGGAGCTCTGAGTGACTTGAGTGAGGTGGAGGTGGGAAGCAGGTGGGTTACACAAATGAGAATCTGAAAGGGAGAATGACAGCAAGCACAGATCACGCAGGGTGGAGGCTGATTGGCTCAAAGAAGTCAGGCGAGAAAATGATTGGACCACAGTAATGCTGACAGAATTGAGCGTGGGAAAGTGGTAGTGATGTAATAAACAAACTAGCAGCTGGATTTTATGCATAAGCTTCAGAAGTATCTTCATTAGTGGTCTCAGGCTCTGTAAAAAAAACCCATCTGATTTTATATCTCACAAACACAAAAACAAGCTTCTGCCAAGCCCTGTCACGAATCTGTGATTCATTCCAGTGGTGGATCTTTGTGAAACCTTATGCCATGTGATGAAAATCAGTATGTATTTCAAGGAATTTCAAATTGGCAGAACTTGCAAGTTGTGGCTTCCTCTCGTAGTGAAGAAGACAGAAAGTGATGCCACATTGCATCTGGGCCAACAGTCTGTTCAGGCTGTTTCTTAATGCCTGCAGTGGGTTTTAAACTGTCTGTTCCAAAATCAAAACACCCTCAGCAGCACACAGGATCCCATTTAGTTTGAAATGCCTCTAAATACCCTTCAGACAGGCATCCTCATCAATCTGATGCCATAATCCATCATTATGAATGCAGAGTAGGAGGCTTTAGCTCAGCAAAATGGCTTCTTTTGTTTTCTGTTGAAAAATGACTCGATGGCTTTGACTTTCCTGTAGCACATGAGTGATGGGTTTGATCCAAGAACAAAGCACTAGGAACAGTATTACTCATTTTTTAAACTGGAAGACAAAATAATGTACTGCTTGATGGGCGGCTAGCCTCTTCACTTCTTAATGGACTCATTTTGCACATGGTGGTTCAGTGGGAGAGGCTACATGTCTTAACAACACTTTTCACTCTTTAATGAAACACATGGGATGAAATGTTTAAATTTTGAAGAAGGATTTATGTTGTATTTTCAACAGTATGTCTTCTAGTTCCAGAGAAAGAGTAAAATGCAAAACCATGCATATTATATAGATGACAGGCAACATTTCCTCAAAGAACAACCTGGTAAATTGTTGAATCATGTAGAGAAAAAAGTATTTCTGTGATAGTTTCTAATAACCTTCATTTCTGTATGCTTATTAAAACTTCATATATTAATTAAAGAGATTCATAGCAGTGCCAAATCAAATTTAATTCCCTCCATAAATAAATTGTTACATTTTAATAATCTGCACCCCTCTAATACAAAGCTCAATCTTTCACTTAGACGTGCTTATCTAAGAACCCAGTCTCATTTCCAACGTGTCGTATAAAAACATTAGATGAGGATGCCTTGTGGTTAAATTTTAATTCACGGAGAACTCGTAAACGTAACTTCTCAATGTTTCAACTTTTTGAAAGGGCAGGTTTTTACATAATACACGATCGTTTCTTAAACTTAACCCCAGTTGTTTGGTACTTTAATCTAACCAAACCACTCGTTCATGTAAAAATAACTACAGAGTGAAAGGAACATCTCTTCTGGACTTGCCAGGGATCAAATCTTTTTTGTAAAGTGCAACATGGTATCAATCCGAAAGGACACCTTGTGCAAATCTACTAATTTAATCTAAGTCTTACTGCTAAGCTAAAAAATGAAGATGATGTCCTGTGAAACAGAATAGGTTGGACTTTGCCAGTCCAACATGTCCATTTCACGCTTTGCCTCTCCAAAGTGTGAAATGGACATGCATGCAGAAGGTGCAGTAAGTTGCAGTAAGCTTCAGTAACAGCAGAGGGAGATATTTTATTTAAAACCAACATAAAAATAATAAAAGAAAAGCATTTAAACAGACATTATTAACACATACATATTACATATTAGCCACCTAGCTTAATAATTTCTGGTGATTAAGGACTAGCATGTACTTTATACATTTGTTGCTTGCTACCAACATCTTGGCTTTAAATATACCCTAAATCTCCCCCTGCTGGTAATGCGATTTCTGCATGTGTGTCTACTTATCGCTTTGGAGAAGCAAAGTGTGAAATGGACAAGGTGGACTGGTGTCTATTACGTGCTTTGGTGTGATATTGGGTTGGTTTGCATGGAAGACTTTTCTGCAAACAGTAGTGTCAGGAAACTTGAAACTGTGACGCAAACCGGAAACTGAGAACTCTTACCTTAAAAGTAAAAGTTGTGCTGGAACCAACACATTTCAGAAGATACAAATTTTTCTTTAACAGTGAACGGTTAAACCTCTGTAAACTCTTTTCACAATGACCGAAACAACTGCCAGGAGCTGGTGACCCATGACCCATAGTTAGAAGGTATTCACTTATTGGTTTGTTGACCTGTGTGAATCGGGCTTCAGCAACTGATTTCAAAGCACCAGCTAGCAACCTCCAACAATCACTCGCAACCAGTCTGGGAGTCCAGTGATACTGGTGGCTTCCAGATGGTCTGGAGCCTGAACTTTCTACAAGCTGTCACTGAAACCATTTAAATTTTGACTTTGTCTTCTTTCTGGATGTTCCTACATTTCATTATCCACACTCAGTAAGAGAATAACCTGAAACTAAAGGTGGCATATGAATCATACCACCCACATGCTCATGTGTGTGCATGTGCGTCCTTGTGTGCAAAGACCTTTCAGTAAAAAAAATTAGACATTCACTTTTGATGACTGCACTGCTCCATAGCTCAGCTAGTGATTAAATATTACACAGACTAACTTTAATACCTTTATATAGTCAAAGTCCGCCCACATGTGTGTATTTATTTTAACCGTGCTGGCATGCACAGACTGCAATTGATTGACAGCCGAGCTGTCACAGTTTATACCTTTTTTGTTCTCATCATGCATTCACTAAGTTCACATCATAGCCTTCACACATACGCCTTCCATCCGAGCACAGGTCTCATCTGCCAAGGTGACTTAAAAACACCTGTGTGAGTGTGCAGTGCTTATTCAGTTTGTGGTGGTTATGTTCTCTCTTTAAATCAACTTCATTCTTTATGAAAGGGAAATTATAACCTTTCTGCCCTGTGTTGCAGTTACTGGGATAGGCGTACGCCGCAGAATAACAAAAAGTACTAGGAAAGTGAATAAATACAAAGACTAGACTAGACCAACCTGAACAAAAATATCAGAATTCAATAACGAGCCCCTTCTGTCTTCTTTCATCAACGCTGGTTAACTTTGTCTTGAGGTTGTGAAGAACTCAAGGGTGTAAGCACTGTTCAAAGAAAAGAAATATCTGAAATACACTTAAAGACTTGGCCTTGGAAATTAATATCTACAGTATGTTAGTTGTTATTCACTTAAAACTGATATTCCTGACAGTATTTAATGCGCTCATGTTATCTATGTAGGGTAAGTCAAAGAAAAAGGATATATAAAACATACTGGAAACATTGAGTGTGAGACAAACTTAACAACACTAAACAAAACATTTAGAAAGCATGTTAAAAAAATGGGATATTGTAGTGATAGTCACTCACGTATGCACGTTAAATACCTAGTGGCTTCTTCTCACGAGTGTTAATAGATTCACGTTGAACCATTATAACTCGTATCAGTAATCAATGAGACACATGATTATAATGATCTAATCAAGTGTCCTCTGTCTGGTTAGCATCCTTAACAAACTCTCTCCATTGCTAATGAGCTAATTAAGACATCATTTTAATCAGACCAACTCTGGCTTATTGCAGATGAGACACAAGATCAACATGGTAAACAGAAAAATTGCGGATATAAAAAAAGCAGTTGCAACAGGAAGTTAACAGCCAGTGATGCTGAAGCGGATGAAGAGAAGGGAGGAGAGTCAGTGAAAGTTGCCATTGGAAGTAGTTTTAAATGATTTAAATAGAGAGATTCTGGTTGATGTCACGTGTTAAATTTTATGCCATTGTGGGAGAAAACACATTTATGAGTTTCATAGATTTCATTGAGGTGCTCCAAGAAACAGTGACTTTGTCAGTGACTTTGTCATGGCTTACAGACAGAGGTGAGAAGTAACTAAGTACAAATACATCATTACTGCACTTAAACAGAATTTTCAAGTATGTGTAGTTTTTTTTTGAGCATTTATTTTTCCAACATATTTTTACATTTTCAAAAGAGGCTAGTTACTTTAGATTTAAGACATTTTAGGGAAGTGTTTTGCTTATTTTTTTTAATTTCCATCACTGACTGACAAACATAAACTGACTTAAATAAAGCCTAAATAAACCTAAATTAGCAGGTAATTTCAGCAGCTCAACAAACATTGTAGAACACAGAAACTGTTTGTTTACAGTTTGTCACACAGTGTGTTGCTAGCTAAAGGTCCAGCTGCTGTATTTCACAGGGAGAGCAAAGAAAGAGAGCTAACTTCACTCAGACATGGAGAAAGATGAAAGATAGCTAGGACATGAGCGGAAGAAGAGAGGTCATATTTCTAGGTAAGGACTCCTCCTCCTCCTTAGTAACCTTTGGTGACAACTGGAAATTTAAAGCTTTCATGTAATGTCCTCATTTTTTAAAACCAGATATTGGGTCTGTAATGGGAACTTGTTTTCACACTGTGTTTAAGCTAACTGTGTTATTTAAAGGTTGCAAGACAGCTTAGTGCAGGATAAACAGGTTAGCTAGCAGTGCTGCAATGAATTTACAAGCTCTATGTTGGACTGGTGCACAGTGGCTGTGGTGTTAGTTTTAAGGTAAATCAAGTTAATTTAAATTCTCATGGTGATTCGATTTTCTGAATTCCACCTGTATACTAACTCTGTATTATCTAGTATTGAGGCGGCATTAAGAATATACTGTCAGTATATAACTTTAGAGCAGGAACAGCACACTTCTCCGATCAGAGCCTGTGCACAAAGAAAATGAGCTGGCACTTACAATAGAAACTCTGGTGAGTTGTGATTCTTGTCCCCAATATTGAGGCTCTGCAACCGATTTTAGGGTCCCCCCCCACCTGTCAGATCCCACTTTAATCCCAGACTGTACTAGACTTTTTGTTAGGTGTGGGGGCAAAGTGAAAAAACAAAAAACAGATTGTATTCCCTTGTTGTACTATTATTTCATTATTATAATAATATAGCACGAGGTTTAGTTGGCCTTGCAAAAAATATAAAAATAACTGGTTGAAATGTTCTTCAAAGAGTCCCTTTTTTCTGTCTTAGTTTTAGTACTTTTTCACGTTTACTTGTGTAAATAAGTTGAATCAGTACTTCAACTATTTCTACTAGTTAAGTAAAGATTGCCTGTACTTTTTGCCTGCATACAGATCATTTTCACAACAGGAGTTTTAACTTCACATGGCAGGTGTACAGTTGCTTATAAAACTAACGAGTGAAATCCATTTAGGTGAGGTTCCTGGGTTGACCCTTCAGGCATACAGACTCACTGTCATGGCCTACTGGGAGACTTGATGGAACTTGGCATCGTTGATCAAAATTACTTTCATCTGTGCTTCTCCTGCAATAAAAAGTCAAATTGTTTGCTGTAAAAACTGCATTTTAGTGTGTGATTAGAGCTATTATTAAGGCTTTTGCGTATGTATTTCCTTCCTTCTTATTTGATTTAATTCTTGCACTTTTTATTCATAATCCTTAATTTGAAAACATAATCACAATGTTAGAAGTCCCTCTGTTTATGTGCTGTTTTGTTGTGACATGTATCATTCATCTGTTTGGGAACATGTAAACTGAGGTGAACTTGTAGGAATCAGCAATTCCTTCTACCTGCTATTTGAACATAATCTGTATCCTTATCCAAATACGAGCTCTTTCTTTTTTTCCACACTTAGTATTAATAAATGTGGTTATTGTGATAAAGTCTGAAATGTTGCAGACTTCAGAAACGTAGTACGTACAAGACAAAAGCAGTTAACCTACTGTAGAGGCGATATTTATTTTTCCTGTCTCCCAAAGCATCCATGCAGCTTTTAGATCATCTTACTTGAGACAGCAGCAAGAAGTGGGAGAAGTCAAACAATTTGACCTTTTGTGTTGTTGAGTGTTTTGTTTTCTCTTAAGATTGTGGCTAGACTTTACGCCTGGCTGGGTTCTGATCCCAGTGTTAGCCAGATCACCTCTAGATGTCATCAGGATAATCAGAGAGTAATCCGATTTCTTGTTGTTACATATGTTTTTTATATCCACCCTACGCAGCTATATTGCTTGTTGTTACAGGTCCAATGATGAGGAAGAGGGACGGTGGTATATATCATTATGTGAGACTGAAACTTATCTGCAATTGACTCCACTTTTCTGTCTTTTTAATGGCTTGGATTGCTGCACCCATGTGACAGCCTTCTCCGGTTTCCTTTTTTTTTCTCCAAGGTATTTGGCAGGTAAAGATGTGTTTTTTGTGGGGAACTTGGCACATTTCTATTGTGTGTCCAGGCTGCTTGAATTGCTTTTGTCCCTTAAACCCAAACTGATTTGGTGCTGCCATCAGGGTGCTGTGGGTGTTGTTGAATCTATTGCAGGATTAACTAATTAAATCTGTGTTTTCCCTGCCATGACAAAACACACTCATGTGAAAAACTTCAACTGATCAATCCTATGTGAATCTTTGAGTTGTGCTGCTCTATTTAATATGCTTTACATTCTTAGTAACAGAGATAACAAACCTTGCTTCAACACATCTTGCTTCAAAACTCAAGTCTTATCCAGCCAGCGAAATTCAATAGTCAACCCATCTCCTTATGCCTACTGTTATACACCTTTCTCACCAATCATTGTGTCTTCGATCTTCCTCTCTTTGTTTATCCCCTCAGCTTTTCGTGTTCTTCGCTCCGCTCTGCCCTCCTCCCCTTTGTGTCCCGTCACTTCTCACTTATTGCTTTGTTTTACGGCCGCCCGTTCTCACACTTTCTCTGGCAAGCTCTATTTTTCTAATATGGCTGCCAGTGCTGGACGTGTCATTGGCCTCTGCAGTTGCTTCACTGTTTCATGCTTTGCCTTGTGATTTTTGGGGAAAGGAACATTAACTCAAACAAATCAGGACCATATGGGACATAGTGAAGGGTTTATACGGGTGAAATTGGCCAGCTGTTTCATACACAATGACTTTTACATATTTTTATTGTAAAACTTTACTGTTTGATCTAAAAAGCTATCAAGACATTGGAGTGAAAAGAGCTGGTCCCCTAGAAGTGGTCGCAAGGAAAAAATCTAATCTATATGACCCAGGTAGTGCCAAGCCTATACCACACATGCTCTAGGGTAGGTTGATCTAAAGCACGAGACCATAGTTTTAGAGAAGGTTATTGTAGTAGTAGACATGCATGAGATTAATTTAGTATATAGTAATTTGGTGGCATATGGACATGATGCAGAGCGAGATAATGACTGTTTTGGGGAGGTTTTTATGTAATGTTTCAGTCTTTCTTCACCCTGATCATCCCTTCGGTATGCTGCTATAGACTCAGACACTCACACTGAGCGCTTCTCTGCTCGCCTCTTTTCATGCCTCTACATGTATAGAGGCCACTGCAATATGACGTTGTCACATTTTTTGTCTTCTCTCTTCCTTAGTCTGGGCTTTCGTTCTTGTCTCTTCTTCCTTTCTCATTCCTCTCATCTTGCTTTGACAAAGTGCTTGTTCATAAGGGGTTGCTTATGAGGCCCTGTATAAATAAACTTCAAGAGAATAGAGTACAGCTGAATTGAATTGCACTGTGAACATCTCAAATATGGTGGTGGTTAATCCACTGACTGTATGGCCAGAGCCCAGAGAAAGGATGCATAAGGTTTGGCTACATGGGCAATTGATTTGAACCTGGTGTATGCCTCATTAGTGACTATTGTTTTGATTGATTTTGATGAAACAGGACCGAAATATTCATCAAAGCTGCAGATGTGTTGTTAGCAGTCGGGCAGAGCTGTAACAGCAAGAAAACCCCCAGTGATGTTTTCCCAAGTTATAACAATGCTGTTGTATTTCTGTCTGTGCCTTCCTCTGTTCTTACTAGGGACACAAAATGATACGGATTTAGTGATTCAGATTACATTATCGATATGGCATTGAACAAGACTGCAGTCATGCAAACTTCCGCCTGATTGCTCATCTGTCTGTTACCTGTCTGTCTCCTAGGCTGGAGACTGCATTCACTTAGCTTTAACACCACTCTGGATTCTTGGCTAGCTTAGTGTTAGTATGGTGTCTTTGCTGGTGCTCGCAAAGAGCCGAAGTTGCAGCATAAATTACTTGTCTTTGTCCTTGATGTAATTTGCACTTTACCATTGCTTCATCTACATAGACTTCACCAATATTTTTCTCTTCTGGCACACAAACTGAAATCAGCTAAGTGCAAATGCAACTGGAACCAATAAGCAGAGTCGATAGGGATTGGGGTATTGTAGAGATCCAGTTCTTGATTCCCATCCCTAATTCTTCTGGGTCTTACCCAGCGCCTCCTCCCGGTAGGACATGCCCGGAATACCCCACCTAGGAGGCATCCAGGAGGTATCCAAGGAAGATGGCTAAACCACCTCAACTGGCTCCGTTCAACGTGGAGGATCAGTGGCTCTACTTTGAGGCCCTCTCGAATTACCAAGCTCCTCACCCTGCCTCTAAGGGAGAGCCCGGCAACTCTTCAAAGCAATTCATTTCTTGCATACACAGCTGCATTCTTTCGATCACTGCCCAAAGCTTGTCACCATTTGTAATAATAATGGATTGGATTTATAAAGCGCTTTTCAAGGCACCCAAAGCGCTTTACAATGCCACTATTCATTCACTCTCACATTCACACACTGGTGGAGGCAAGCTACGGCAGACTGACAAAGGCGAGGCTGCCATATCGCGCCATCGGCCCCTCTGGCCAACACCAGTAGGCGGTAGGGTAAAGTGTCTTGCTCAAGGACACAACAACCAGGACAGAGAGCCCGGGGATCGAACCAGCGACCTTCCGGTTACAGATACGCTTCCCAACCCCCTGAGCCATGGTCGCCCTTGTAAGGGTAAAGGAATATAGATTGACCAGTAAATTGACAGCTTTGCTTTTATGCTCAGTGGTCTCTTCACCAAAACAGACTGGTGAAGCATCCAGGCTCCCCAGTCCGTCTGTTAGTCTCACATTCAACTCTCCCCTCACTCACAGCTTCCTTACAAAGTTGCACAATGTAATGCATTTTGATATATAGTGGTATCTCTTGATATTATTGAACAATACACATAGGCAGCAATTCAGTCCAGTGTGAAAAAATTCAATTTAGTACTTACTTTCTCTTAAGTACCCTCTAAAAGCACTAAATGTTAACCACTGGAAGATAAGAGTGTATCAACATCACTTGGCAAACGGATGTCAAATACCTGGGCTACTGGGACCTCAGAGACCTATAGATACAAACTATTTGTAGACTACACATTGTAGACAGTATATAGTTTATCAATGCAAAGAAACAGTGACATGTGGTGCATAGAACATAAAACCTCAGACAAGCCAAACTATATGATTTCTGATGCTTAATTAAAAAAAACGTATTTGTCTGACAGAGTCATACTTGGTGCTAGCAGTTAATTAATCGACAGGTCTTTTGAGTATTTTTAGCCTGTAAGACTTATATTGTTTGAAAGATTGTGTTGTTTTATGTACATATTGGTTTCTGTGTGCTATTTGTAAGATATAATTTATTCGATTTATTATCAGAGATCTTTTTTAATGAAAAGGAAAGTTTTACTTTTGGAGGAATTCAAGTGGATAATATCAGGTCAGATGGAGAGACAGATTGTCTTGGTATTTCTAACAGTGTGATATCACATATGTAAATTTGCTGATTTGTTGGGGTTAATAGTCTGTTAGTGAAAGTTGATGTCTAAAAGTAGTAAAGGAAGCATATCCAGAACGAAAACACACATTCATATTTGACAAGCTTAATAATAAGCTGGTTAATATGGAGACTATAATATTTAAATAAATAATTTAGACTTCACTGATGGTGTAATTGTAATTTAAAAATAAAATGTATTTATAATAATCTTAAGGCATTAAATCCCACCACGACAGCATTAGAAACTACAGTACACTGCTCTTATGACATAAACCATGACACGTATGACTTTCTGACTGTAACTGGAGTAATGTACCTCCTTTGACCCCTGAGTTGTCTTGAAAAAGTTGCGATCTCTGGTCCATACCATGCAAGAATGGGCCATATTGCCCATCAGTCTAGCCGGTCACAGTGTGTTAACTCACTGGTTGTAGCCTCCTGCCATGTTTAGCATGCCAGCAGTGAGAGGACAAACAGTCTGTTGTTGGTGGATTGTTGTGCTGCTGGCTGGGTTTTCTCAATTTTACCCGAGAGTCAGTGAACTGTTGGAGGTGTGGAACAGGATGTGGACAAGATTATTCCGAGCATTGTTCGGAATAATGTTAATTCGAACATTATTCCGAATATTGAGTGTATGTCTGTGCCTGTATGTGTACTGAGGCTGTGCAACAGGAACATTTAAACAGACGTATATCAGACACACTTTTAGGCCTTTCAGCAAACGTTCCATCCTGCAGGAGAGTATTGATGGTCACTGTATGAGAAATAAATCACCCTATGTAGCAATTTCTAAATTTCAACAGTGTAGCAATCTATGATGATACTGTGCAAATTTTAGGCTCAGTTTCCTGTTCTTAGCTCACAGAAGGTGCAAGAGGCACCTTACAAATCTCCTTTTGTCAGTCTAAGCAAATTAAGCAGATGGCATGGATAGATAGATGGCAAGGCTGGAAGAGAAATAAGACAGATAACAGACAAACACACACTTTTAAAGTAAGCGTTGTATTAAAGTAGCTGGCGTAAAGCTGTCAAGCTAGCCAGTTTAACTTGACCAGATTGTAAGAGCATCTCAAACTACACTAGGTGGTTAATGTAAGATGTTCTGATCATGTGCTATGGTCTGTGTTATATCACTAATCAACATTTAACCCAATTATTAAAATCGCTTCCTATGGGTGTTATACCTTTCAAACAATACAAGTATTGCCATTACATCAGAGTATTTGTAAAATATGATATCTATTAGAAACTTTCTATAAACTCTGTAAACATTGATTCAAATATAGGCCGTAATAGTAAGCTGCGTTGTCTAGAGCAGCTGCATTCACAGCATCTCTATCATAAGCATGAAGCTTAGTCACATACCGTGTAATGCATGTAGGCTACATAATGGCGTCAGCATATGTTATGCTTCCACACCCTCTAACATCCTACGCACACACACACACACACACACACACACACACACACACACACACACACACACACACACACAAAGACTACTCAGCAGCACATGTGCCACCACTTTTCCCACAGTGCTCTGTGGAAATAACTACAAACACATATTGTACTGTGTATCACATTTACATTTAGCTGATGCTTTCATTTACAATGGCTCACAATGAGTACAGGTACACCCACTCTTGTGTAGGCTAACACTAAGCCCCCCTCTGCTTCTCCCCAGGTGGCTCAGGTATAAGTATGTGTGTGTCCTTTTGTGATTCATGGAGAGACAAAAGAATGACGCAGGTTGAGAATCTGTGTCCATAAACAGGAAATGCTGCGTTCGGATGAGATGAGCAAGAACAGAAGTCATTTTAAATGTTTTTTTTAATGATACTGTTTATGTGACCATCAGAGACAGTCTCTAAGCCTCTGCATACACTCTCTGATGGCGTCCGTTTTCTTGAGTGTGATGCAGTGCGGCACCAAAGTTTCGAACGCCGAAGAGATTCAGCTGTTATCCGTCCCTTTCTCAGACTAACTTGTGTTTGCTTCAGTGTGACGTGAGAGTCCACACTCAGCAGGTGTCAGCAGTGTTTACCCAGCATGTGGCCAAGGACTGTGGGCTCTGCGGAGTGGGAGGGCAGCAGCATGATGCAACATAATGCAATTGTCTCATAGCACTATTAGGTGCTGCAATGCAACACTACAAACAACAAAAGTGTTACTCTGAAGTCCAACAGTGGTAGTCGAATTAAAGTGGAAACACATGTTATGATCCACAGGTATCTCTCTCCTTTCTCCAGTTCTTCTAATTTTTGGGCTTTTCATTTACCTGCACCAGTGATGTCAGGTTGTAGTCTTTGTACAGTGATTGCCCCACCGTACCCACTTCAGTATGCATGTACTGTACCACCCATGCCTACACCAGTGCCTTCAGTTTTGCCTTCATCCACTCCTTCTAGGGGACTGTCAGCTTCAGCACCACCACCTGTTTACCACCACACTGGTCTGAGGGCCTATCTTGTCTGCACACCCAGCTGCCACACCGCTTTCGTCTGACATACATGCAGCTTGTCGACCTAAGCTCCCACTTCCTTCTTGACCGAGCCCAACCTCTCATCGCTCTTGACTTTGTTGAAATTGGTGGTTGGAATGCTGCCTAATCCTGCTTGGCCAACTGCCATTGCTCCCCTCAGAGCACTGCTGGGCTCAGCGGAGACTGGTCCGCTACCTGATGTGCCTTTTGCTTCTCTCCCGTCCTCACCTTAATGCTAGCCTGAGAGAATTTTACAAGCTTTGCTGTATGTACAGCACCTCCTAACCTTAATAAGGCTGATGAAGGGGGGCTTTAGCCATTTTTCTTACCATAGAGGGCAATGGGGCTATTTTTGGCTATCCCAACCACCTGAGAGATAACTGGTTATACTACTTTTTAACCCCACTTCACTAGGAATTCATACAGTTTTCTGCTTTACACAGGATTTGAATTTTATTGGTAGTTTTGTTTTGCAGTCAACTGTCAATCATTCATTTCTTTTCTTTTTTGTTTTTGCTGTGTTTGAAGTGGGTTCCTGTAGAGTGCTGGCAACGCTTTTTACAAGACTCTGTATTGGTTTCTCTGAAGCCACTGGAACTCAAGTATCTCTAAGACAGAAGCGGAACCAGTTGGTCACCTTTCCTCTCTACGTGATCTTGATTTTTACAACTTTAAAACACATCTCAGCCCAAGTTGTTATCCTTTCTAAAAGATCTGAGAGATCCATCTGCTCCCAGTTGCTGCCCTTACCTTCTCTCTGATTTTAGTTTTTTAAACAGAGCAAAAGCATGTACTTCATGGAGTGTACATAAATACTACTGATATACTAAACATACTTCCATAAGACAGATGAAAGTTTGCCATTATATTAAGTATATCAGTACATATATAGTCTTGAGAGCCAGAACTGGTTATAGAAACAATTGTGTTAATGTAAAAATATCTCTGATTACACTATAGTCATGATTAATGAGCCGTCCTTGAGAGATTGTTCTTGAGAACACTTGTCATACTTGATCATCACATCATTGTTGGTTTTAATGTTTGGTACCAAGTTCTGTCCTCTTTACCATGGCACTAAAAACACTGATTGCTAGGGTAACTTTGGAGGAATATAAAAAGCACATACAAGATAAATCTACGTGCATTTCATTTGCTAATGTCTGTAAACGAATTAAATTAATTCAGAAACTATGTAATTAACTCCAAGCAAAATTAAAGAGCATGAGTAACACGACATCTCTCTTTCCAAAGAAGGCAGTTGTCATGTGAGAAGGGAGGAAGCAGTGAGGCAGACATACATACACAGAAAGCTGTGGTTTCTGTAGTGTGCAGAGCTTTCTATCTGCCTGATACCTGGAGGCTTTGCTCTCTGTTCCAAATACATGTCAGCGAATCCACCATGAACTATAATCTGCCGGTTATGTGAGTTGTCCTAAGAGGGCTAGTGGATTAAGGCCCTTATGATAGCATGACTCCAATTTCACCCCCCGCAAAACTTTCCAATCCCCTAAACTCACCCAAATCCAGTTTACTGACTCTAGTGTAAAATTGCAAAAGGTTCTAATATTAAAAACGGTGTCTGTCTTAGTAGAATATATCAATATATATATACATATATATATTTTTTAAACTTGAGGGGGAAATTGAATTTTTTCCAGAGTTGTATCCATAAAGAGGCTGGAATAAATTTAGCTATCTGCAACTAGCGCTGTATTAAATCTGCTGTGTGATGGAGTTACATGTTAAAATCCAAATTGATGTTACTGTCTTTAAACTTTTTTTTTAATGCCTTATTATTTGGAAGCTCTATCCCTGTTCATGCTTCACAGAAATATAATATGAGAAAAATGTTTTTATCCAAGTATAGCAGTCTGGGAGTTAACAATAAGCCCAAATGGAGCATCACTTGTTGTGATTATGGGCAAAAACGGTGTAGCAAATGACAACTAATGCAACGAAGCCTCCAATAATCACAGCCACCAGCTCCCTCTGGGGAGAAATGGCTTATGTACAATAGGTATCGACACAAGTGTACTACATGGAGCATTTTCTTTAAAGTGCTATGAAAGCATAAAAATAAAAAATCAGGGTCAAACAGGGTTGTATCTTGTTAGCTGCCTGGTTACCGCTTGAGTTTCCACAGCAACACATGACACACGTATGTTTCTTCAAGCATCTTTACAATCTAGAAAGTGCTCTTGTTTGAAAAGCGTGTATTCGTTTTCAGATATTACCTGCAGTAAAACTGTAACTGCAGCTCAAACCAACTTATCTGTTGGTTTAAATCTTTTGAAATGTGTATTTGTAAGAGATGCAAAAAGTCGTAAAACAGCACTCTGCCTTGTTATTAACGATCCTTCGTTTTGAGTGATGATGGTTTAAATGAGTAGCACACTCTTCCATATGTTATCCGTTAGTGAGAGTGACTCGCCACCAGTTCACTGATGGATAACGGGTGCAGGCTGTGAGAAGCGAAGCATGTCATTGGCTGGGCCAACCCGAATGAACGCAGGTCATCCAGATGAATGATTAAACAAGCGAAAGGGTGCTCTGGCCAATCAACAAATGATCAGCCTTTTAAATGACTATTATGCAAATTTTGCATCTGAGTGCATCAACACAGCTATATGAAAAGGATGCCTGAGGTTAATATTGAATTTTGTAAGGATATATTTGCTTTTAGGGTTCATGTAGGTCATAGGTGTCAAACTCTGGCCCATGGGCCAAATTTGGCCCGCAGCCTAATTACATTTGGCCTGCGAAGCCATACCAAATTACTATTAGAGCTAGTATTATACAGCTAATATATATATCGTTTAGTATTAAGCTTTGCTTGTTCCATATTCAGTTTTTCAGCAAAACTTGTTTTAGTCCATAAGAAAAGATTCATTCTTATATCTGTAAGAAGATTTTTTTTTTCAATAAATATTGTTCCAGATTGAATTTTGGCCCACTGTTTGACACCCCTGATGTAGGTGTACACAAAATATGAATCAAGAGCAAAAACACATTTAAACTTTTAGTAGTATACGATCATATGAATGTTATAAGAGTAAAAAGCAGTAGTAGTAGTTATAGAAGGGAAAGTAGTGGGCTTAATGTGATTATAATTTCTTGTGCTGCTGCCTAAAACACTTCTTTTAAATCATTCTGGATAAGAATGTAACAATGCAAATGCATCCAGATATGAGAAAGAGAAAAAAAGCTGTCTTTTTGCAGGCCTTCTGGCTCTTGTTTAGTGCTCAGCAAGTGTTTTCTGTCCTGGCATACACAGAACAGCAGCAGAACTTCATTTGGAGGACATAACTACCCACTAAATGTGTAGAAATTTGCATAATATGCACAGATACACAAGTTTGTTTGCACTTATGTAGCTCAGTAGAGAAAAGATGGTTCAATTGGACTTTTCAAACTGTTACGAGTCACCGAAATAACAGTCTCTTCTTGCAGTGGTTTTTAGAACAGTTTTCTGACTGAAATGTCAGTATTAAAAGGGTAAGTCTATGGGTTTTTACCCATAACTGACAACTGACAACAGATTTTTGTACAAATCAATGACATAATGTTTCAAAGTATTTTTTTTCTTTCATAATGAACGTGGTTTTGTATTTATTCACTAAAAATCACCTAAACTGCTTGCTTTCTGACAACAAAATCCACTTCTGATCAAACTGCAACTGAGTTGGACCTGTGAGGGTCCGAGATCCTAGTGAGGTTTGCGCTCAGACCGACAGCGCACAGCTCAATTGGCATTTGCCAAAGAGCACAAGAACTGGCAGTCCAAAAGTGGCACTCTGTTCTCTTTACAGTTAAGAGGTTCACACTGAGCACACGTGACAGACTTGAAAGAGTCTGGAGACACTGCAGTGAACATATGTCGTTTGCTACAACATCATCAAGGACGTCTGGTTTGGCAGTGAGTCAGTGATGATCTGTGCTAGAAAACAGTACCTATTGTGACCCATTGGTACATCCTGCTGGGGTAGTGGGCACTTGGTTTTGCCTGATGGAGGACAATCCCCAGTCATATGTGGCCAGAGAGCGTAAGTAGTTCTGGATGACGAGGGAGCTTATGTCATTGACTGACCCTCGTGTTCCACGAACCTGAATCTAAAGAAGAACCTCTGGGACATTGTGTAACATTTCATCCAAAGCTAAAGAGCCCTACAGACTGTCCTGGAGCTCCCTGATGTCCTGAACAAGGTCTGGGAGGAGATCTCTCCAGGACACCATCTGCCGATCTATGAGGAACGTGCCCAGGCGTTGTCGTGAGTGCATGCATGTGGGGGCCATACACACTACTGAGTCACATGAGAAACGCTGTGATTTTGGTTTCCGTGTATTATTACCTCATTGTGTTCTCACAAATTTTACAATATATATGAGTAAAGACTTTCAACTTAAATATTTCTTTCATCAAGGTGTGATTTACATATTCTATCAGTTTTTCAGAGCAATATTTCATTATGTGATATGCTGGGATGAAAACACTTTGAAACTACTGTAGCTTGTAATAGATGTAGGGGAAGAGGTTCATTACAAACTAATACATCATGTTGTAAAATCACATAATAATTGATTTGACAAAGTCTTTTATCACTGTCTTATTGTTCAAATAACAGGTTCACGGTGAGAAAGGGGTTCATAAACATCGTTTTGATCACCGACCATATCCTACCTGTCATTTACAGTTTCCATGCCAACTCCCACACCAAGCAGCATGCCTAACTGGACAGCAGCCACGTCATGGTGATTTACACAAGAAAAAAAATAAATCCAACCAAATAATGATCATTAAAAAAGTGTTATTTATCCAGGTATTTCAGCTTGTATGTATTAAGTGGCTTAATGGTCATTTGCAGGAATCCATTTTACTTTGTTGTTCCCCTGTTATATTAATGTACCGCATTTAGCTCATTCTTCATTAATTCATGTCTTGTGTCTTCAATCTTTTACATAATTGCGTCAGTGTGTGTCACTGAGAGTAAGCCTCACTCCATATAAACACATTTAATTGGCGTATCTCTTTGAAGCGAGCGTCAATTCAAAGCACTTTTTTGTGAATATGCACTAAAATAACCTTGATGCCATCAGCTCTAAACAAAATTCGATCCAGCATCCACTTGCAGACTTTAATTAATTTCATTTATAAGGGTTTGTGAAGCTGTGTCAGTTTGGGGGAAAATTTTAGAGTCTGTTCTCCACTATGTTCAGTCAGTCCCTGGCAGTCAAATACCGAGTACGTACTTTAGATGCCGACTTGGCACATCTCCAGGGTGTGAGTCTGTGTTTATGCATGTCTGATTGTGTATGTAGTGCTTCTGTATGCAGTTTTCTTGAATAGTTTGAAGGTTACTGATATAACCTACTTTCCTGCCTTGCTTACTTGTTAATTTTTGTTCTGGCTACTCTGCAGTATTAAATGGAGTAGTTTACCATTTTTGCTTTCCAAGATATCATTGTTCTCGTGACGTTGCGTTCAGAGACGTATTTGGATGTGTTTAGTTGTTTAGCTAAGCTTAGCATAAAAGCCCAGGGAAAACAGTTGCCTGCCTCCAGTTAGTCTAAAGCATCTTCAAAAGATATCTTCATATTTAATCTGTATTGAACTATTCCTTTTACTTCCCTGCACCGTTGTCAGTGTGAGCCAAAGTTTCATGCAGCATGTTAAAGTTTAATGTGTGTATCGAGGACGAACTGGGATGTTTGAATTTGTTTGAATCAAACTGGTGCATTTGGATAGACTATCTAAAACATTATTTTTGCCGTTGTTGCTGTTGTTTAAGAAAATGTTCACGTTAGACTTTTCTTTTCTTTTCTCTTTTTTTTAGGAAACTTGCCCTGTAATATCTTAGAAATCAATGTATATATATTTAAGGGGAAAAAAAATTAACTTCTGTGTAGCCTGAAGCCACACAGTGAAGAGTGAAGAGCACTGTTTAAAAAATGGAAGGTGTACTTCGACAAGCTTATAAATGAAGGCTGGAGGGTAGTTAGTTAGTGAAGCAGGAAGTGCAGAAGTTTAGTAAGGAGGAAATGAGTTCAACTATGTTAGGACGAAGAGTGGAACGGCAGTTTGTCCTGATGACATACCTATGGAGGCATGGAGATGTCTTGGAGGTTAAGAGGATTCTGAGGAATGGAGAAGGTGTGTACAGGAACCAGTTTTGAAGAACAAGGCTGATGTGCAGAGCTGTGGTAACTACAGCGAGATAAAACTGACAAACCTTCCGCTCTTAAGTGAAGTAGTATCAACCTTGGTTCCTGGTCCAAGATCTTGCTGCTGTTATCTCTTTAACATGCTATAATCCTTTGTATCTTATTTTATTTAACATAAAGAAGCCCCTGAAAATATTCAACAGTTGCTTTCCACTGGCCTCTCTGGTTTTTTATTAGCACTGCTCATGTGCTGCACAATTTTAAAAATCTTACAACATCTCAAGTACATCTCACGGGCTCGTTGTTTGCCAGAAACCAAATATTGGAACGCTTTAGAAAATAATCACTCTGAGGCTAACTAAGATTTCAGTGTGTACACGAAGCTCTAGGATTAGAATTTGTTTATAGTGAGTAATCAAAACCATGAAGCAGCATATTAATGACGACCCTTCAGCCACTTTAACCTGCTATGAGATTATATTTGTCTCTGCTCATCTGCAACCCTCGCCTTAAACATTACTGAGGGGATGTTAACATTCATCTTCCATCTCCGCTGTGTTAATGTGTTTATCCTAACCAAACCTCTTTAGCACACCAGGTACCAGGTAGCCCAACTTGGATAATCCTGCAAATATAACTGCTGCTGTTTAGTTTTTCTGTTTACTAGTGAGTTATATTTTTGCTAACGTGCAATGTCTTTTAAACTTTGTAAGTCCTCTTTTCATGGATGCCTGGATACTAAACTTTTATATACCACCTGGATGAGCAGCCAAACTGATCATTTTATTGAAGATGGAATAATCTGGGCAGTTTTTAACCCTCAGTGATGCTAAAACGAAGAAGAGCTTGGATGGCTAACGACATCAGACCATGAAGCTATGGGAAAGAGCTGCTGAAGCTAGATTAAGAGACATGTTTATGAACCAGTGTTTGAGCTTAAGTAAGAAAAATGTTAAAGTGTAGACAAAAACACTTTAACATTTAAGCACTTTAACATTTAAGCAGCCATGTTAAAACATTGTTTAACATGGCTGCTTTTCATAAGTAAGGGGCTTTGAGACTTCTTAATTGGCATAAGATTTGTTTTGCAGGGTGAAAGTGTGAGACTGGAGGTGAAAGCATGCCTCACACGCCAGAAGCGTGAGAGTTGGCAGCCCTGGTTAGACAGAATGTACAGTACACAAAATAGGACATTTTCTGAAGTAAAACTTTGGCTTTGCACTAACAAAGAAAACAAGAGAGAAAGAGAAGAGCATTTAAAGGCTTTAGAGAGAATATAAAAAGAGAAATTACGCCAGTAGTAACGAGCCAAAGTGGAGTGAAAAGATGGCGAATTCAAAGTGAGCATGCTTGTAATTACTTTGATGATGCGCTGCTTTTTTAAACAATAGGCAGAGACAGAGAAATGAGAGAAAATTATAAAAATAAGTGTGAAAGTGAAATTGATGTGTCAAAGTATGAAGAAAGGCTTGCATCTCGTCATCTGTCCTTTATGTGCTTTCCTACTGTATTTTTACTCCTTGTCTTTTTCATCAGCCCTGTGTCCTTTCTCTATCTCTTGTTCTGATATATAAAGCTTGCACATTACAAAAGGCTCAGAATAAAATCCTTTTCTTCTCCCGTTATGCCTCCCTCCCACTTTACATCTTCTCAACATTAGTTGTGCGTTGGCCACGTTAAATCCTTCTTTTTGTCCTGTTGAGTCATCAGTTTTAAACGCTTCAAGTTCACCCAAATATCTGCGTCCGTGCACCTTCCCCATCACCACATGCCTCCATCCACAGCCTGTGTTACTCCTCCGTCTCTTCCTTCTTACTGAGGCCCAAATCTTTTGCTCACTTCCAGTTTTTTTCTTTTTCTCCCTCCATCACCATCACTCCTAGCTGTCAGTGGCTGATCCCCTGATTATTCAGCACAGCAAAATAGGCAGTGATGATGCGGTGGTTAATAGTGTTGGTATAAGATGGGTTTTTATGGACGGGGTGAAGCAGAGGACAAGGGAAAGCCGTGGAACTGACTAGCATTTTGGCTCATTTGTGCAACTTTTCAGATGGATATGTGTTGAGCCCATGCAACAGCTATACAAATTTTTTGTGGGATTGTTCAGTAGCCACTGATATGTTCAAGGTTAATCCACGTGCACTGTGCATGATAATTGTTTCCCCCTTTTTAAGCTTAGCTGCACTGGTTGGTTAGCTCCAAACATCCAGAAGGAAGAAACCAGCTGCCATTAAAATTATATGCGGTTCGTAATGCACCATTAAAGCTTCAATTTGCAACATCTAAACAGCATAGACTGAGGACAGTTATCACACAGAAATGCTTTGAGTGCTTGATTAATGACTTGTAGAAAATTGATCCTCTGGAATAATTGCTCAGTACTCAAAACAACTGCAATTATGTTTTTTTTTCTTCTTCTTTGCCTTGGAAACAAATTAGGTTTTTTCAGAGAAGGACTTGTTCCCTCTCCAAGGAACAATAGGAATTTTCAGGAATAGTCAGCCAATTCAGACTCAGATGAACAGATCTTTGCTACCTTATAATCGCTCACTCTCCTGTGTACCATTTGTAGGAAATAGCCACAGGCCTTTATTGGGGGTTAAACACTGACTGATGTCCCCATTTTCTCATGTTTTTATGTACAACCAGCTTTTCTAACTAAGGCCTGAGAATGTGAGGGTTGTGTGTATTATCTTAGCTGTTCCTACGACTGCACTCTTGGACAGAGAACTCTGATGTTGTGCCTGGAATCTGCTGGAGCCACTCTTTAAGTTTCGGGTGTACAGCACCTAATGTCCCTATTACCACTGGGACTACTTTGGATTTTACCTTCACATCGGCTCCAGTTGTTCCTTCAGTCTCTGGTACTTCTCTGTTCTCTCACACTCTTTCTTCCTGATGTTGCTGCCCACTGGGATTGCCACATCTAACATAAATGCTGTGTTCTGTTCCTTCTCAACCACTACTATGTACAGTTTGTTGGCCAACTTGCTGCCATAGCTGCTCAATGGTGTAATAGCAACACTACCATCTTTAGTGTTGGGTGGCTGTAGCCTACTAATCTTTCACTTAGTAGGTGATCTGCTCTACCTCGTGAGCTACAGCCAAGCCCAACTTTTGAAAAAATATTTAAAACAAACAACAACAAAAATTAGAAAAAAATATTTCTAGGTTTTGCACGTTTTTAATGTCCTTGTACTGTTTTCAAATAAATACAGTGTAAGGCTCACAACCTATCTGAATTGTAACTCGCTCTCAACCATGGCAATCAAAAAGAGCATATTAATGCCTTAAAAAGTGTTCAGACTTGTGCAGCTGGTGATTGAGAGTCATATTATCCCCTCCATTTCTGCTCTGTTTACACGTGTTTCCTTCTCAGGAGTACAAACATGTACATGTAGCTTGGCTTGACTGCTGGTGATCTGCACAGACAGACTGACCTCAAACATCTTCTACGAGTGGCTGATTGATTGGTTTGCCCTTTGTGGTCAATCTGGCACCCCATTTTTTTGTGATAGTGTAAGGGCAGCTGGTTGTGGTGACAGCTTGACTGGACATCTCTATAGTGGATATGCTGCATGTGATGCAAATTCAGGCTTGATTTTATGCAGCGAAAGCCTGCTAAGCATTCTCAGCAATTCACAGGTGGCAAGTGAATATTTCCACTGTGGCCACATTGACAAGATTAAGCACCTTCCTCAAAGAACTATCTTAGTCAACTTTTTCCAAACAGACTTCCCTATGTGATGTTTGTGTTAAAATGATAATTTCGTTTTTGTTTGCAGCGCCTAGTTTGTCATTGATTTGTGTGTTAGAAAAAGATGAGGTCAGCACCGGCTTTGTGTGTCTGTTCGTGTCTCTCAGTGGGGGCATAAATTGCACCCACCTCCTGATTAACACAGTCAGCTTGCATGAGGCTGTCAGGTTGGAGGAATTTCAGTGGAGGGTGGAAGGGTTAGAGCGGTGCAGTGCTGGTTGTGACAAAACTGTGGGTTTTGGCTGAGTGGCGGTCATCGGAATGTCATCCATACACCCACTCAGAGTGCAGGAGATTGGACGGTAGGAGCGGGGGAAAAGAGGATGTGGGGATTTTTCTTAAAGAAACGACACCAAGACGTGATGAAGAGGGAATGGGAGCAAAAGAAAAAAAATCGTTACCGTGAGGAAAACAAGTCATGAGGCTGTGGAGAGGAGGAGGAAGAAAAGCTGCTTCTCTCAAGAACAGATGAAAGAGAAGGAGAGATTGTGGGGAGCATGGGGAGGAGAAGAAGCATCTCGTGTCCTTATTAAAGAGATATAATTTGGCTTGCAGTGGGGAAAACGCAGAGAGAAAAAAGGATGAGAGTGTATGGTTGCCAGGGACAACAGCCTAATGGAATCATACAGTCATGCGCTCACACCCTCCACCCCACTGCCCTGCCTTTGTGGATCTGCTTTTGATCCTCCTGCACCTTTAAAACCACTTCTCATCCTCCTCACAGCATCTCTTGTTATCTCTCACTGCTCTCATTCTGCCTTCTTATGTGCGTTTACATTCAACATGTCTGTTCATTAATGCATTTTATTCTTCCTCTGCATTATCTTTTATGGTCCGAGTTAGTGCTGTGCAATACTGCAGATTTTAGTATGGATTTCATACCAAGTGAATACAGGGCCAGTATTGCCAATACCATACCAGTACAGATGCTTTTAACATAAGGCACCTCTGTGTGTGTCATGGTGCATGAAATGACTCATCATCAATTAGCCAATTTCTGAACACATTTTAATGAACACTGAATCTCTGTGATTTTTACTTTCAACAATAATTAAACACACCTTTCAGCTTTTCATGAATCTAAATGCGATTGTCTTTAAAGCACTTTGGGTCAACCTCTGCTTTTTAATGTGATATAGGCTATAAAAAACAGAAAAGTCCACAAAAAAGATTTTCATGGTGCATGTTTGAAGTATATTTCCCCCAACAAATCTAGTTTATTTAACACAGTTCAATGAGTTACATACTTAGAGGATACTATTGATCCTATTCCACAAGTATCAATCCAATACTGATACCAGTAGTGTTAATTTGGGTTGAACCCAGGAGTGTATAGGCGTTGGCTGAATAGCAGTGGTGTTCACCTTGGGGTGTCGGTCAGAACACACAGGACGCACAGATAAAGGTTATACCGTCTTTACTGTGATTCCTCAGCTTAACAGCACAGTACAGCAACACAGTAATGCAACCGCAGGCTTACAGAGTGGTGAGGGGTGTGGGTGTGTGTGGTCTGTGAACAGAACATATACAGAATACTGAATGTAATAAACATCTAAGTCATGAATTATGATGCATTAGCGTTCTTCAAATCTAACCAGAACTACAAATGGGAATTCCTATATGAACATCTACATGCACGAGTTTCATACACTACTCCCAAACCCTTACAGTACATGACATTGATTGCCAATACACCCAACAACAATATATCACAAAAACCAAATGTTATGAGTGGCTGTGTGCAGACAGGAATAGGACCCAAGGTGTAGACTCCGGAGACAATCGTGAACTCAAAATGGCTTTAATGTGATACTCAAAATATATCATAACTGAAAAAACTCAAAATAAACTTAAACTGGAGGAATGACAGACCCTTAGGGGGGTACTTGTGTTAGGATGCCTGGGTCGTTGACCCAGGGTTTTTGAGTTTATTATATTATTTATACTTTCTAGTCTTTGGTTTCTTTGAGTTCTGTCTTATGGTTTATGTCTCTGTCTTCTTTAGTTGCTCTGTCTCCCCTATCACCTGTATCCCCTTGTCTAGTTCGCGTCTCTGTGTATCCTTAGTTCCTATATCCCCGTGTTCAGTCAGTGTTTGTGTCTGCCCTGGTCCCACGTCTCTGTTCCCTCTGTAGTGCCTGCATGTGAGTCTGTGTTATGTGTTTCCTGTTTTACTTTGAAGGTCTCTGTCTTATCTCAGTGTGTTCAGTTTACGCTTCTTTGGTCTCGTCAGTTCTGATTTGTCCCAGCTGTGTTTTCCTCCTGTTACTCATTCCCTGATTGCTCCTTCTGTGTATTTAAGCCCTGTGTTTCTCTGTGTCCGTGTCGCGATCTACCGTTTACCTTGCTGTGTGT
>NW_024582584.1:140304-174029 GCF_018398535.1 Haplochromis burtoni
ATGGAGAGAAGTTTAATATGTATCGACTGTTGTAAAGATGGTAGTAATGGTGGGTAAGGTGGTGGATTAGCAGTAAGCTGAGCTAGTTCCCCTGAGCCTCCAGAACCTGAAGAAAACTGCTGGACGGGCTCACCTGAGCCTCCAGCGAGGTCAGAAACAGGTGCGGGTAGCTGCCGAACACCAGCCACTCCCACCCGAGGAGAAGGTACAGGTGCCGGAGCTAACTGGTTCCCGGTCATCCTCACCCTGGGAGCCGGGACAGGCACTGTCAATGGCTGGGCAGCTGCTGTCCCCACCCGAGGAGCTGGTACGGGTGCAGCGACAGGCAGAGGCTCAGCCGGCCTGGACACCGGAGTAGGGACCAGCTGGACCTCAGCCTCCCTCACCTGAAGTACTGAAACAGGTGCAGGGGAATGCTGGGCCCGAGCTGCCCTGGGATTAGGAACACAACGGTGCGAAGGAGCAGGCTCAGCAAACACAGACTCCTCAAAAATGTTTTTTAGCTTCCTACCACCACCACGTCTAACAGTCTTAACACTGTTCACAGTCTCAGAATTTATAGTGTTCACATGATTGTCTTTTTCCCGCTCAGAGGGAGCAGAATGAAAACAGTCATTATAACTCACCACGGGGAGTAGCTCAGCAGAGACAGAGTGGCGATTGCGTGAGTGTCGCTTTCTCCGGGAAGTGGGAGGTGGCGAACTGGGCTGCGAATCCTCCAAAAGACCGGGCTGCGATGAGGAAGCAGTGAGTTTGTGAAGCTCAGAACGTGGCAGACCCAAAAACAGAGCGAAGGACTGCAGCGGAGTGAGTCTAACGTCCGGCGTCACATAATCTTTCTTCCTCCGCCGCTTAACCCTCTTGTCGGACTGGTAATCCAGGGGTGAAGGTGGAGGTGTAGCGACTGGAGAGAATGAGCACGTGCTCAACCTGATCGCCCGAGGCATAGGCGCTGGCTCGGCCGTAGCCATGGCAGTTTGGAGGCTGCGGGGCCCTCCCAAAGCCAAACGTGACCCATAGAAGGGTGACTGGAGCTCCTGGGCATGCCTAGCCTCCTGCCTCACGCTCTCCTTGAGGAAAGCAGAAACTGCGGGTCGCCGATACCACACGGAGTCTGCTGGGTCCATGTTCTGGTCGCGATCTTCTGTTATGAGTGGCTGTGTGCAGACAGGAATAGGACCCAAGGTGTAGACTCCGGAGACAATCGTGAACTCAAAATGGCTTTAATGTGATACTCAAAATATATCATAACTGAAAAAACTCAAAATAAACTTAAACTGGAGGAATGACAGAACACACAGCAAGGTAAACGGTAGATCGCGACACGGACACAGAGAAACACAGGGCTTAAATACACAGAAGGAGCAATCAGGGAATGAGTAACAGGAGGAAAACACAGCTGGGACAAATCAGAACTGACGAGACCAAAGAAGCGTAAACTGAACACACTGAGATAAGACAGAGACCTTCAAAGTAAAACAGGAAACACATAACACAGACTCACATGCAGGCACTACAGAGGGAACAGAGACGTGGGACCAGGGCAGACACAAACACTGACTGAACACGGGGATATAGGAACTAAGGATACACAGAGACGCGAACTAGACAAGGGGATACAGGTGATAGGGGAGACAGAGCAACTAAAGAAGACAGAGACATAAACCATAAGACAGAACTCAAAGAAACCAAAGACTAGAAAGTATAAATAATATAATAAACTCAAAAACCCTGGGTCAACGACCCAGGCATCCTAACACCAAATTGTTTAGCTTACAGCTAGCAGGTATGTAGCATAACAGGTAGCATTAGTAGCATGAACTAGCCACATAGCGAACAGGTCGATACACATTGCACTTCTACATCCACTAAATGTCTAATTGGCATAAAAGACTAAAACTGTCCTTTTCAGGCATGGCTCCACGTCTACTCACAGTTCTTTAGCGACGCACACAACTCACACCGTGTGTAGACATCCCCTGCAGAGTCAGTCTGCCAGGCGGCTCTTGCTATGTGTTAGCTCCAACTCTGATCACTGGAACATGTGCTCAATAGTGCAACTGTGCTCTCTCGCCACAAGGCCCCCCCCCACACACACACACAGCTGACAGCCTTTCCAACAAGTAGTATTAAATACATTATTAATATTTGGATTGATCTGCCCACCTTTCATCCAGGTACCTCATTGCCTCAGGTAAATATTGAGCTTGCCAGCTTTTTGGGCTCTCTTATTTGACCTTTATTAACTCAAGCCAAATGTACTGTGCAGCATAATTCTGCCTTTGCACTTGTAGTTTTAGTTTCAGCTCTTTGACCACATTGATGTACTCAGGGAGTCATTGACAACAATGCTATACAATACTATGGCACGAAAGCCTTTTCATTAGACCAACATACTTGGAAAAATGAAGTTGGATGATAAAACTATTACCCTCATTCTATTCTACACATCCATCTCTGTGTACAGACAGACAATGTAGTTTATCATAATTGCGCTTGCACAAAATGTTCCTGTTCAGTGAAAGATTAATGTTCTCCAAACCTTATTAATATATAGAGGAGAGGATAAAATTAGGAAATACTATTTCCATTAAAATGTTTTATGAGTTCATGTCTGTTGACCATTCATAAAATACTGATCTTTTCCCATTTATTTTCTTCCAAATGAATTGTCGGATGAATTGACTGAAAGAGAAAGAGAGTGTGTTTCATCAGTTGCACCTTACTGGGGTTGGATTGGGCCCCCTTATTGTTCAGAACTACAGACTACACTCAGTTTGTTGGGTTCTGGGTCATTTTACCTCAACAACGGCCTTAATATTCACGTAGCACAGATTAAGCTAGGTGTTGGAAACATTTCTCAGAGCTTCTAGTCCATATTTGACATGGCAACGTCACACAGTTGCTGCAGATTTGTGGGCTGCCCATCCTTGATGTGAATCTCTCGTCCCACTGTATCCCAAATGTGCATTAGGCATTAGGCAAAGTCATGGTTATGGGAAATTAAGTAAGCATAGTTTCTTCGGGGCAGCCTGGCAATGCTGTTGTTGGCACTCTCGCTACGAGGTCCAAGAAAAACTCAAGAAGGTCCTGGGCTCAAAGTGAGGGTCTTTCTGTGTGGAGTTTGCATGTTCTTCCCATGTCTGTGTGGGTTCTCTCCGAGTACTCTGGTTTCTTTCCACAGCCCAAAGACATGGAGTTACTTGAGTTAGGTTACCTGGTGATTCAAAATCACCCAGATTGATGTGAATGCGAGTACAAATCGTTGTCTGTCCATGTTAGTGACCCGACTGGCGACCTGTCCAGGTTGTACCCCGCCTCTTGCCCTATGGCACAATGGTAGGGTGATAACCTTGAGTGCAGCTGGGCTGATGGTTAAGGCGTCTGGCTAAAAATGCACGCTTACGGTTGTGTGGATCCTCAAACATTAGCTCAAACATTACATCAGTTAATTGAATAGAACATCGAGATTCATTTAATTAACATGCTAGCAAAATATAAACCTATGAAGAAGCAAGCCAAGCCACAATAATATTAATATATAATCACCTAAATCTAAATCTGAATGCAAACAGATAAACATTTCATATAAAATAATGTGGGTAATTGGGCTGAACGGTTTCTTCTTTTGTACGGCCTCGCGCTGTGGTACCACATGAAAAAACATGAGCCTTCCACTCACATTATGCCAGTTAATGATCAGTTTTCAGAAGTTTAGATGCTACCACTCCGAGCCATGTAATGGCCAATTAGGAAGTCTCTAAATACAGAACCCCTGATTTGCTTTGATTCGATTCGCTGACAGCTAAAGAAATTATATATCAACCAGCAGGAACTGGGTTTTAGATCAATTGAATTCGAATGTTATTAGCACTTTCATTTACTGATCTTGAACTTTTCCAGCATTTGTTGCAGTTATTTTCTCATAATTTAACCTTTTTTTTGTTGCTCGTATTTGAAGTTACTGTAAATCTTTGTAAATCATTTAATAGTGCATGGATAGGTCTTCATTTCAGGTACTTTAACAGCTTGCCCTCACTTTTGAATTCTCTCAGTCTTCATTCTCTCTGAGACTCCATTTGAGTTTTTCCCTCTTGTCCTTCACTGTCCATCTTCCCTTTCATCCGTCTGTGCTGCATCTCACCATTTTTCTTCTTCTCCCTCTGTTCCTTGATGGATTGTGGCCCCCGAGCTGACTGTTGGGCACTGCGGCGGATCAAAACATAATTTTCACCCATTTATTTTAGCCTGAATCCACACTCTCTTTTCTCCCATCCTGTGCTGGAGTTCAGATAAAAAACTGGCCTATTTTTCCCATCATACACACTCTATCACCTTTCTCTCCTCCCACTTATTAAACACCTTGTTTTAATTTGCCTTCTATTTTGTTACACTTTCTTTAGAGTTAATAATCTAGGTCCTATGAAGCTATATTTGCTACGCTGTTTCTAATTTACACTAAATAAAAGTGCATGAAACCTGTGTTTCTCTTTTCGCATTCGGCCTCGATCACACACAAGATTTATGATTTTCCCCCGTTTTTGTCGTCTGTCGTCGGTTTATATTCCTGCTTCTGCCACTCCCACTTTGTCAAGGCCACCATCTTCTTGAGGTTACAGGCAGTAGTCTCCTGTTTCTGACATTTAACTTATTATTCCCTCTATCTGCCAAGCCGATCCTCCCTCTTACCCCTTCCTTTCTTCTCTCTCTTTTCTCTGTCACACACATGCACCCACCTCCTGACCCTGTCTCTTCTAACCTTTACATAAAGCCAGAGGATTTGCACGCAGCTGGAAAAAAAAACGATATTCAGCTTCGTTCCCTCCTGAAAACACTTAATATCTCCGATGCTGCTGTGGTCCCACCCCTTTAACACCAGATGAGTTGGCGCCGACCTGCATCAGTGCACTCTGACATTTATGTGGGCCAAGTACCTTTTTTTTTCATTCCCCAGCAGATGCATTTTTGTGTGTGGTGTGTTTGTACGGCACAGGATGGTGGTTAATCCTTTTCTTTTTTTTGTGTCACTCCATGCAAGCTTGGATTTGTGACACAATCGCCCAAAGTACGACATAAGACATAAGCATTACATACTGAAGATCTGGAAGAATATAGGTAATAATTATTGTAAATGTAGACGTGTCTGGGCCATTTCCTTTTCAGTAAGTGCCTGAAAAGGAAAAAGCTCCTTGAACTTGTAGGAATTCCTGAGTCATCACTGGTCAACAGAACAGTGGGCTTCCTTTCGCTTAACAAGTCATTCATTTAACCCAAATGGGATGGTAACACAGCGTCATCCTGGCAACTGTAACTCATATGACTTGTAACACCTTTACAGGACACCACCAAATGATGATTGATGGCAAAAACAGATATTAAATCAGAAATTAGCTTTGAATTTGGAGAGCAGTCATAATATTATTTGCATAATTTGTTGTAATGTTCCACATTTGTATATGTTGCTTTAAAAGGCTTCATTGTTTTAACTCCTAGCATAAGCACTGGTTGCTAATAATAATTCCTTGATTTATGAAAATGCTTTATTATTTAGGTTTACACTGGACTGTGTTTGAAGACAACATTGTAATCTGTAGTGAAAGTAGGGGGCAGGTGGAAGTGAGCCTTAAAAGGTGGAGGCGTGCCCTGGAGAGAAGAGGAATGAAAATCATTGGAGGCGAGACAGAATCCATGTCTGTGAATGAGATGGAGATGGGGGAAGATGCCGAAGTTTCAGTGAGTAGAGGCAGTGAAGCTAGGCAGAGATGGAATACCTGGGTAAACTATCCGAAGTAACAGACAATGCACAATGTGTAAAGAAAAGAGTGCAGGCAGGGTGGAGCGGGTGGGGACGAGTATCAAGGGTGATTTTTCACAGATGATAGCAGCACCAAGGGGTGGTTTACAAGATGATAGTGAGACCTGCTATGATGTATGGTAGACTAGCAAAGAGATATCAGGCAGAGCTGATGATGTGAAGATTTCCACAGGGACTAACCAGGTGGTGCTGGAAACAAGTTTATCACAGGCAGAGCTCTGGTCGAGCAGTTTGTAGACAAAGTTAGAGAGGCGAGGTTGTTCAGAGCAGGGACTGTGGATGTATCGGAAAAAGGATGTTGAGGATAGAAAGTGAGTCGGTTTGCTTATGCAAATATATGTTCATTCATTCATTGTCTTTGTTCCAGCAGAAATACACAAAGAAAGTGGCTTTTGACGTATGGTCAGTTACACTGGTGCAGTTTTGGGGCATTGCAATCAACAGTGTCACTTAAATTAGATGTCTGCTGTTTGGTCTGCGCTTCCACAGGCACCGTTGGTTTAGAAACTTATTCCTCATGAAGAAAGCAAGACAATCAGCGATTGATCTATTTTGCTTGAGCAAGGGAGGCCCCGGTCGGTGTCTCAGAAAAGCACTCTGGATCCAACCACAGACAACCTCGACTCTGGCCTCCACTTGCCGCCTTTTATTGAAAACAGTTACAATACACACAAGCACCTCCCATTGTAAAACCTCCCTATGGTTACAAAAGATAAGGCACTATGTGTGTACGTGTAAGCACGTGTATGGATGTGCGAGAATGTGTGTGTAGGCGTGTGTGTGTGTGTGTGTGTGTGTGAGTGTATATGTTTGTGTTTGTGGTACATTTGTGTGACCTCCTGCCCACAAAAGGATCATAAAAGCAGGAAGCAACAAACAGAACCTTCAGATAGGATGTGCCTATAATAAAACACTTCAGCCTCCCCCACCAACAAACTGGCTGGAGAGGTGGTCAGAGACAAAGGAATGTCTTTGATCTGCTGCTTGAACTAAGACTTACAAATTTAAGTAACACAATGACAATATTTAACAATTTTTTCTGTTGTTTCAACACCCCAAGAAACCAGTATCAACGTACATTTCTATCCCCAGGGATTGAAATGTACGCCCTCGGGGAAATAATTATTTGATCCCCTCCTGAATTTGTATGTTTGCTCACAAAGGAATGAGCAGTCTCTGATTTTTTATGGTAGTTTGTTTTTAATGGATCATAATTATTTCCCCCACTGTACCTATGTGTACCTTCATAGAAAAGTTATGTATATGTTCCTGTGCAGCAAAATGTACATATTTGTGTTGTAGAATTAAGTAGGAAATATCAGGAGACAAATAAAGAATGAAAATTAGGTAAAACTGAATTCTATACGCTACTCACCTCACATCATAGACATACATTTGAACCTTGCTAAGGTCTTTAAAGTTGGCTATATGTGTGAAAGATGAAAGTTTGAATACTCAGTAAAAGTATATTATGCCAGTCAGTGTCCAGGTGAATTAGTCAAATTAATACTTAGTAAGAAAAGATAATAAAGACTCAGATTGCTGGCTTACTTGTGGTTCCTGTGGTATTTCAAATTAGAATGGGAGGCAGAGGGCTCAGCTTTCAGGCCCTTCTTCTCTGGAACTAAGTTCCAGTTTGGATTCAGGACTATCTCTCTACTTTATATTAGGCTGAAAAGTATTACTGTAGGCTCTCCACCTTATAATATAAACCACCTTGTGGATACTGCTGTTGTAATTTTGTGTTACATAAATAAAATCGAATTGAACTGAATGCGGATTTATCTGAAAAAGTAAGGCTGTCTTCAAAGATGCTGTACATTCCACACTTATAATTAGACTTGATTTAGTTATAATCTGGTATGGAATTTACTAATAAACATCAGAAAGTGTTTGACCAAACAAAAATGTTCAATCAGGAAAAAAGGGCTCTTGGTATGTGCACCTAATCAAGTCATTCTGGTTAATTAAAGGTTTGCATTGATTTGATCTCTATCTATGGCTGCCTCTGTCCCTTGATGTTCGTCTGACTTGAAAGTAATTTTCACTTTTATTAACACAGCCTTGCTCCTCTTTTCTCATTCTCATTTAACAGTCAAAGCTCTACTTCTGAGATCTCTTGCCTTGGCTAGCAGAGAAAGAACCATTTGCTGGAACAACACCTGTTTCCCTGTCTGTGTGGACACGGGAATCCAGCTGGGCCACAGAGAGTTTTCCACAAACACATGAACAAGCTGAAATCCATCCATCAGTAGAAAGGACAGTTTTTGAGGAGCTCATTGGCATTTAGACCTGAGGAGTGACACTCCACGCAACCGACAGTGTCCTCAAGTGGGAAGGACTCTACCCACTGCTCTTCGGAGCTACTACAGTAGAGGTGAGTGAGTCAGTTCAAATTGTCCTCCCTTATATGAAAACCCCTTACACTGTAGTGTAGAACAACTGTCATTTTAACTCCTATTCAGTTCTAGTGAGGCATGGAGATTCTAATAAGTCCAGTGCTTTGGGCTGGGTTTGACGGGGCAGCCAGGCTTAGCTGAAGGCTCACCCACTGAAGCACTTTCCAGCAAGAGCACTTGACAGTACCCAGTGGTGTTTGACTGTGAAAAGCAACCATATGTGAAGGATTTTTTATTTTATTTTTTTCAGATAAAAAAATGGTAAGACATTTCTAGCCAAACTAGCCTGGCCGGCGAAGCAGGATGTCTGTTGCCATAGCAGCAGGTGCTAATCCATATGCATGGCTGGAATGAGCTTTTTGGGAAGGTGTGCTGAGGGAGACAGCTGTGCAAGACTTCTCTGGCTTAATACGTTTCCTGAATCTGTCATTTGGGTGGAGGTGGATGTGTGGCTTTTACTCAGACTCGAGTTGAAGTTTTGTGCACGATGATGAAATCTGCTGCCATTTACGAGACAAATACCGAAATGCTGTGTATACAGTTGAATTCTTGTGGTTTTGGCTGAGCATCCTCTGTGCTGGCTATGATGTCCCACTTCTGGCAGCATGCTGAAGGTTCCAGAGCTGGAAGGGTTCTTCTTTTAGAGACATTACTGGGTTAAAATCTGTCAGTGCAGACATCGGCTCTGTACGAGTTCTGCAGGGGGGAAAGTGGAAAACTTCTTTTTCTTATTAGTTCATAAGTAAGTTTGTCATTAGATAGCAGTGTCTTTAATTATTGCCACTGAATAGTTTGGATACACATACTGAAATAATATATTAAAATAGGCTTGAATAATAACACTAATAACACAAAATTCTACCACGTTACATCAATTCTGAGAATTTCAACTTGTGCACTCCAAAGTTTGCAAATCTTAACATCCACTTTGATAAAACACAGACTGTCTGGTTATTTTTTTTTAACTCAGATTATCTGTATAGTAGTTTCTTCTGGTATTCATGATATCGTGAGCAGCCAGGCAGTCATTTTCTTTGCCCTTTCAAATAGCTCAGGCTTGGGAAAGAAGTTGATTTGAAAAATGTGCATATCTAACTTTACTTAACATAAAAAAGACTATCCTGGCATGCTATGTATGTAAAGTGTGAATTTGCATTTTGAATTGCTCACTTTTAATTAAAATGATGAATGAATGAAGAGATTGGCAGCGGTGGAGTTCAGTCAGTGAATCCACACATAGTTATTCCAAGCGAATGCCTCCAGGGCTGAAAAATGAAGCCAGTGCACAAATGCCAAAACTGCAGCTCCTCGTGTGCACACTTAAGTGAAGCAAGTGAGCAAGGCAAGTTCATTAGTGGGACTGTTACAAAGTAACCCAGAATATGTTCTTGTTGGTGGCCATTTTGTTTATTAGTCGGATTGTTGCAATGACCAGTCTCACACACTTAAGACACTCTTAATTTGAAAACGGTGGCTCGTTCTTGAGCTGCTTTCAGATTTGTACAATTTTGTACAGTTTCTGAGATGTGCATTTAGCTTTGAATGGGGACCTGGGCTGCTGCTTTGGTAGTGTAGTTGTAAAGCCACCACTCATTTTGTCTTCCTTTGTAGGCTGAAGGTTATGAGTTCAAGTGCAGCAAGGGATGCTTTTCAGATTCAAGCAGCATAGAGCTATGTGCTGCATGAAATGACATTACAGTAATGTTATTGACAGTGTGTCACTACAGGGTGCAGCACTTCTCTCAAAAAGAGAAAAGAGGGGGTTTTCCCATGTCACGCCTCCCTAACGTTAGTATCATATGTGGGTTGGATCGTCACCATAGTCAGGCTGTCATGGTTTGTGGCACAATTACCACTGGCTCATGTGGGACATGCAAGCCTGGACTGTTGTGTGTTGTTGGTTGGCTTAGTGGGTTAGTTCCTGCTCTAAAGCCTTTCAGAAGCTAAAGGTTCACAATTCGACCACAGTTTGCAACAATTTTTTTCACCATGCTCTCTTTCTCGTTATGAACTTACAGTATGATTAATAGAAACACACATCAATTTGGGAAATGTTTGCCACTTTATTAGGCACAAATGTTTTCACTCTAGACAAACAAGCTATTTATCTAGAACGTTTTACTCCCATTGACAGCATGCCACAATCCAAATCCGCAAGTAGCTAATCCCACTGCAATTTCTCCCAGAATTGCAAATTCTAATAGTGCAAATCCCAGTATATGTTATTCACCTCTGCCATTTTGTTTATTATTATTATTAGTGGGATTGTTGCAAAGCAGCGATGCCAGTATATATTATTTGTTTCACCACAGTCTGGCTGTTCCCCTCAGTGGTACACTTACCACTGCCTCATGTCTGTTTTGTCAGCGGGATGGTGCATGTCACCCCAATAGCATAGTGGGTGCATCCCTCATCCTGCATGATCTCTGGCACTTTATTAGGCATACCTGTTTTTGGTCTAAACAAACATGCTATTTATCTACAACGTTTTGCTCCCATTCACAGCGTGCCAAAGTTCAAGTCCACAAATAGCTATATTGCCACCACAATTTCTTGCAGTTTATTAAGCCCTTTTCACAGACATGCAGTCACAACGTGCTAAACACAGAAAGATTTTTTAAAAATAAGAACATTAAATGCCATAATAACAATTAAAATCTACAATAAGGCACAATAAACAGGTAGTTTTAAAATATATCATTATTATTTAATAAAAAATCTCAACAAAAAGCCTGTTTAAACCAAACCCCACTCCCAAGTTTTTAGTTGTGTACGCAGTGCAACTAACAAATTCTGAGTCTGTGATTGAAGCCAGTGAGCAGACGTGTATTTTCGTAGTTAGGGGCCAATAACTGGCAATAAATGATGTTTTTTTTTCTTTTTTCTTTTTGCTATTGCTGACAAATACTTTGTGAAATTGTAATATTCTATTAGTCACTAAGTTACACTCAACAAAAATATAAACGCAACACCTTTGTTACTGCTCCCATTCCCCATGGGATGGACGTAGAGACCTAAAATTCATTCCAGATACACAATATAACCATCCCTCCCAAACAGTGGTCACAAATCAGTCCAAATGTGTGGTAGTGGGCACATCTGGGCACATCTGCTATATTGAGATAATCCATCCCACCTCACAGGTGTGCCACATCAGGATGCTGATCTGACATCATGAGTAGTCAAGCACATCCCGAACATGCTCAATGGGTGACATGTCCGGTGAGTATGCTGGCCATGCAAGAACTGGGACATTCTCAGCTGCCATCTGCCCTGAACAATGTGAACCATGATTCATCCGTGAAGCGCACACCTCTCCAACGTGCCAGACGCCATCGAATGTGAGCATTTGCCCACACAAGTCTGTTACGGCGACGAGCTGGAGTCAGGTCAAGACCCCGATGAGGACGACGGGCATGCAGTTGAGCGTCCCTGAGACGGTTTCTGACAGTTTGTGCAGAAATTGTTTGGTTGTGCAAACCAATTGTTCCAGCAGCTGTCTGGGTGGCTGGTCTCAGACGATCTTGGAGGTGAACCTGCTGGATGTGGAGGTCCTGGGCTGGTGTGGTTACACGAGGTCTGCGGTTGTGAGGCCGGTTGGATGTGCTGCCATATTCTCTGAAACGCCTGTGGAGACGGCTTATGGTTGAGAAATGAACATTCAATGCACGGGCGACAGATCTGGTTGACATTCCTGCTGTCAGCATGCCAATTGCACGCTCCCTCATTGCTTGTGGCATCTGTGGCATTTTGCTGTGAGACAAAACTGCACATTCCAGGGTGGCCTTTTGTTGTGGGCAGTCTGAGGTACACCTGTGCACTACTCATGATGTCAGATCAGCATCCTGATGTGGCACACCTGTGAGGTGGGATGGATTATCTCAATATAGCAGATGTGCCCACTACCACACATTTGGACTGATTTGTGACCACTGTTTGGGAGGGATGGTTATATTGTGTATCTGGAATGAATTTTAGGTCTCTACATCCATCCCATGGGGAATGGGAGCAGTAACAAAGGTGTTGCGTTTATATTTTTGTTGAGTGTAGTTACCTAGTTACGAGTTCTCACTCTGTACAAGTCACTGACCCTGGATCCAGCAAAACAGCCCCAGACCATCACACTTCCTCCTTCATGTCTGGCAGTTGATGCCACACACTATGAAATTATCCTTTTGCCTACTCAATGTCGATCCAGTGGTGGTGTTTAAGGGCCCAGGAAAGCCTCTTTGTCTTATTCCGACGTCTTAGCAACAGGGATGGGTATCGTTTAGGTTTTATCCGATACCGGTGCCAAACCGGTACTTTTGAAACGGTGCCGGTGCTTAAACGGTGCTCGAACCGGTGCTCGAACCGGTGCTTAAAGAATGGAAAACACAAATGTTGTCCAAAACCTCTCATGTTTAGCTGTTTTTTTGTAAAAAGATAACAATGTTAGCTTTTTCTGCAGCTATAGGGCATCTATGGTATCACTCTTGGCTGGAAGCAGCGCTTAAACAACGGAAAAAACACAAACTTTATCCAAAAACCTCTCATGTTTAGCTGTTTTCCACTTTTTCTTTGGTCATTTTAGCCTTTTGGCCAGGGTGAAGGGAGTATCTGCCATCAAACAAGAAGACAGCCGCATGTAACTACGACGGTGTTTGCTAGTTCACCTTACATGCGTTAATTTAATAATGTGGTTAGCGTACTCAACGTGAATTGCACACGAACAACATTAAGCTACTCACGCAGAGAAGAACGGCTGCTGCTGCTGCATCATCATCCATCATCATTTCTGCTACACTGGCAGGGCTAGGGGCCAGGACTCTCCTCTTCGGGTTCTTGGGGGATGTTGCTAACTCCGGGTCGATAACAGGCACCACGCCCGCAGTAAATGTGCTCAGTGTGAGGTCTTGCAGCAAGGTGTCAAATACGGTGCATTTCTCAGCTTTTAAAAAAACACTATGCGTCGCTAAGTGTTTCATCGAGGAGTTACCTCCTTTGCACAGTATCAGCTTAAAGCACTTGTTGCTGCTGAGTTTGCATCTTTTGCTGTGAAGTACAGCCAGACTTTGACCGCTTTGCCTTGGGCATTTTTAATCTGTAGCTCTGCTCTAAAAGAACGTACGTACCTGGGCCCGCCTACTATCCTCGGAAAGGTAAAATGATTGGCTAGAATCCAAAGTGTATGACATCTCAGGGAAAAAAAGCGCCGAAATAAAGCACCGAAATGTGCGCTGCTTTTCGGTCTGGTTACTACCGTTTATGTCAGAACCGATACCAGTACCCATCCCTACTTAGCAATGGCTTTCTTGCTGCAACTTATCCTGTCAAAACTGCAGCTCGAAGTCTTCTCTTAACAGCTAAAACTGGGAGTTACTACGACTGCTGTCGTCCTGTGAGCCACCTATCACGCTGTTAACTCTCAGAAACTTGTCCTCTGATTCAGTTGTGGCTTTGGGTCTACCAGAACTCTTCCTCTCAGAGTTTGCCACAGTTTCTCAGTACCTTTTGATGGTGAAGAGAACTGTACTCACTGACACCTTGACTTTCTTTGCAGTTTCTCTGTAGGAAACACCTACATTTTCAAGTGTTATGATGCTCTGTCTCTCTTAAATTGTTAATTGCCTTTTTCTCACCAGTTTTGTAGCAACACACTACTTTCTGCAGTATAATACTGTCCAACTGATGGTCACCAGGGTTTGGTACCACAGTGTGTTCCAACACTGCTTTTATGCAGACAGAGGAGGTTATAAGTAATCCAGAAAAGTTGGAACACCTGTAGAAATTAGTAGCACCAGCTTTCAAGGCTTGATCAACCTCCATTCCTCCAGAACAGATTTAAATTGTTAACCCATTTCGAGGTCCGTGCAAAAGGCCTTTTTGTATAATTCTGAAATGTACATTATTTTTTAGTTTTGGGTAACCTTACCTTTTTTTTTTAACTTCTGGCAGTTCACCACTTACCTTTCTACCATTTCAGGGTATTCATCGGACTTAAACGACTTGAATTGCAATAAATAACTTTTCAGAAACTGCTGATCTACTGGGATTTTCCCAAGCTACCATCTCAGAGAGCTGGCTGCAGAGTCCAAAAAAGAAAAAAATATCCAGGATGTGAGTTGCAGATCTCTGGGCAACTGTACCTGAACGGACAACATGTTGACTTTGACTTTGACGGGTTACAGCAGCAGAAGACCACATGGGGTGCCGCGCCTGTCTGCTAAGAACACAAAACTGAGGCAACACCAAAATTTTACAACGCAAAATCTAAGGACATAAGCATATGTAAATATTTAATACCTAGAAAAACTCAATGTTTCTTGACTGACATCATCTCTCATTTTATCTCATAATAGCCTTTGATTGTGCTTGAAATTCTCTCCTTCACAGCTATTTAATGAAAGACTCCAAAATCCAAGGCAAAAACTCACTGAGATAAAAAAAACCACCTTAAATTGCAACCTTGGCAACACCACCTCTGGTGTTACATATTTCACATTAGAGTGACACTAATACCCAGTAATCCTTCCTGGCCGTGTTCAACAACAGATCCGTTTTATATCTATGAACATCAAGTCTCATCAAAGCTGAAATATGTCAGCATCAGTGTAATAACAGCTTAATTCTGATCAGATTTGCCTCTGAGCTGATCTGACTCAGGCTAATTATTTGTAATTTCAGATGTTCTTCCACACCAAACAGAAAACTATACCTATATTTATGTGAGCATTCTCTGGTCCTTTGATGCTGTTTTCCCAAAATGCACAATTTTGGCTCTGTGTTCACATAGTAAGATGGCTGACTTCTAATAAGTCTGTCCTCAGTTATGTTGTTCTTTACAGAGCTTTATTCATCATTTAATTCTCATGAAATGCTAAACTTAACCAACCCTAGTGCAAACTTGAGCATTAAGATTACTTAATGCAGTCTCTAAACAGCTGCATTTATTTTGGAGAAAGGTAAAACTGACTTTTTTTTGGAAAAATATGAATAGTTTTCGACATTTGAGAATTATTAGATTCATTGTTAGATGATTATAAAGACTTAATAGAACCATGTAATAAAAACTAAACTTTTGACTGTGTAGGGTTAGAGTTCAGGTTGAGGTCATCGCTCATGTGGAATGATACTTTAATGGGTCAATTTTTTGACAGCATTGCTGATATTGAAATTAGCTATTAACTACTAGCTTTCTTAGTGTATCACTGGGACGTCATCAATGATTTTTTATTAATTCTTAGAATTCTGGCCCTTTGACCCAATTCGTGCGAGTTTTAATACAGTCAAGAGGATAATTCAGCCTGAGCTGCTTAAAAACTCAGACACGTAGGTGTTACTAAATTCTTTCCTGCTTCCTTTTATTTTTACCAAAGGTTTGAATATGTTGGCTGAACCTTTCACACAGTTTTAGCATCAAGAAACAACCGGGTGTTTTCCTTTTCTTTAACATTCAGAGCCTTTTTCCCATTATTGGTTTCTCTGTTGTGCTCTGCGCAACTGAAATCATAGCACATTTTTCAGCTAACAACTGTAATGAAGCTGGTGGTAGGGCCTGTCACTTAGAAGCATGAATCTTTTTTATGTTTTTGAACTGCTGCATAATTTGGTTCTTGCAACCTACATAAAATTTCCGTTGCATTTTCATGAGACTATTATTGCGCTTTTTTGTCATTTTCTGCAAAATAAAAAATGTATACATGGCTTAAGGCCAATATTCAGTGAGTCATTAACATGGATGCGAGGAATTTATGTCAAATGCACCTCGTGTAAGCAATAAATTAATTTCGACTGCAGGGATTTTAAAAAATAAAAACAACCAAATGGTTCCTCTTAGGAAAAAAGTTAACTCATGTTTGTGTGAACTGCAGTGCAGACAATTGTGATCTGCCTGATCTTTTTAGCATTCACCATGTTGTGTGATCCTGATGTGACTTGATTGAATAGTTTATCCTCCAAGAGCCAGAGCTTAGTTTACTCAGTGTTCACCTTGAGCAGTATACAGCACGTCACCAATTATCTAACTTTGCATGTTTGTGTGCACCTGTGTGTCTGTGTTTGTGTGTGTGTGCGACCCAGTCTGTGCGAGTGCATATTGACTGTGGGCTAACTGATAGATATTTCTGTCAGGTGGAGTGCATGGGTGGCTGCATGTGGCATGTGTGTGCGTGCAGGAGTCGGAATTTGTGTGTGTTCTTGGAGAAGGCTAGCTCATGAATTCTCACAGTATGTGTGCACGCATATGGAAATATGCGGCATGGGCAGAAGTACTGTGTTGTCTCTGTGTGATCGATCAGCATGAGATTGTGTGCGCTGTGTGTGCGTACTATGATTATGGTGCAGCTCTGTAAACGAAACAAAGTGTAACTGCATACATTTCTGTGTGTTTGCGTGAAGTCAAGATCACCTCTCAAAGCCTTGCTGTTCACTTCACATCTTCCTGATCACCATGGTGATAGCTCACTCTGTCAGCACAACTGTATTTGGGGAGAAATAACTGGAGTTTGCTGATAAGGATGTCTGTGTGTATGTGTGTGTTGTGTGCATTATTAAAAACCCTTGACAAGCCTTTTCCACCTTCTCGCTGTTTTAATCCGCTGCTTTGTGTCTGATTTTGTCTTTTTTTTCATTTCTCTTTGTCTGCATCTTTACTTTTGCTTCTTTTAAAGAAATCCCAGCACATTCTCATCCCAGTGTGACAGATACTGCTTTTTTCGTCAAATACCGCTGACATCATAGTTATAAGTACACGGCGCCCCTGGTGCCGTTACCTTGATGCACTAGAAAGATAGCTGTTATGTTTTAAAGGGGCATGAAGTCTGCATCAACAGGTTTGGAGTCGTGGTGTTTTTTGAGGTCGCAGGTTTCTCAGTCAGGAGATGCCGCTTGTATGGAATATTACTTGCTTTCTCTTCACCTGCTGATTAGCTTAGTTTTTATTTTATGTTATTACTTGCCCTTCTCCTCACCAGTTAGCTTTAGGAACCAAAAGTACTTGGAATTGAAATGTAATGTTTCACAACATTATTATCGCTTTCACAGTGAAATGTACACTGAAATATTACACTCAATTTAAGTCAATTTCAAGGTACAAGTTACTTTATATTGCATTCAAATGACCCCCTGTGAGCAAGTGCTTTGGCTACAGTGGGAAGAAACAGGAAAACAGAAGTACAGTGAAGTCATCATCATGTTCAAGGAAAAGGGACAGGGATAGTTTAGTAGGTAGAGTGGGGGCCCCATGATCGGAAGGTTGAGGGTTCAAATCCACTGAATGGCTACCCTGAGGTACCCCTGAGCAAGGTACTGTCCCTGCACACTGCTCCCCAATGGCTTCCCACTGCTTCACTGAGTGAATGGGTTAAATGCAGAGAGGAATTTCCCCATGGGGATCAATAAAGTATACATTATTATTACATTTATTAAAAAGGTTTGGGATGATTTGTGCTTCGTGACATGGATTGTTAGCCTGCTGGAGGCCATCAGAAGATGGGTATACTGTTGTCATAAGGGATGGACGTGGTCAGCAACATTTCACAGGTACACTTTACCGATTAAATGATGCTTGATTAATACTAAGGTATGTCAAGAAAATATACCCCCAGACCATCATCCCATACACCAGCATAACCAGTGGGAACCATTGATAAAAGGCAGACTCCTGCTACAGCTGCTGCTGTAGCCCATCAGCTTTGAGGTGTGGTGTGTTCTGCATTCCGACATGCTCTTCTGTACACCTTGCAGTCTGGCCATTCTCCTCTGATGTCTGGCGTCAGCAAGTCATTTTCTGCTAGAGAACTGCCGCTCACTGGATATGTTCTCATTTTTGGGCCGTTCTCTGTAAACCCTGGAGAGGCTGTGTGGGAAGATCCGAATCGATCAACAGTGAAATATTCAGACCAGCCTGTCTCGCACCAACAATCACATTCATAATCCTTTAAATCACATTTCTTCTCCATTCTGATGCTTGGTTTGAATTTCAACAGGTCATTTTGACAGTGTTTTTTTTCCTACATGTCTCAATTGCACTGGATATTTTCTCATACACACCTACCATCATCATGCAGTTCTCTATGACGGCCAAAACACGTAGAAAACAGCAGACGAGATGAAGACTTGTCTTTGGTACCTGCGGTACTTTCCCACTAACCACTGTTAAACAATCAGAAAATTGTTATTCTGGTTCACAGATTTGTTGTGATTAATGCTGCTGCTTCTCTTTATTCAGTGTGAGAGACAGCTCGCTAGCATTCTCTCACCATCTCTATCTCTGACACGAGATCTCTCTGGACCTCATCAGCGATGCAGTACCCACAATACCCACCCATAGCCACAAAAAACAAAAACAAAAGTCCTGTACTGGCTCATCGATCTATTTATGACTTCAATTTTTGATCTTGTTCCTGTTTGTTCTTTTATTCCTCCCCCCCCCCCCCCCCCTCGTTTCTTTTAAATAATTAGTGAATGTTATTGTTTTCCTCTCGAGCTACATCAAGGAGTTTTTCATGTACCTACTCCAGATAAGGTCCTTTATTCTCCCCTGAAAACAACCCTAGAAGAGGCCACACAGTGACGTCATCCACACAGATGAAGGTGGCTCTCAACACTGTATGGGAAGAGCTAGTGGCTTTAAGAAAACATCAGAATTTTTCACTCCAGGAATGAAAATGGGCTCAAAATACAACTGAAAGTCACGTTCATATGGACAAGTCTTTAAATGCGACTGTTTGTCTTAACTTGAACGATGGCTTTAAGGTCCTTTGGGCGATATAACATCAGTGAAGGATGGCTGCGAGCTGATAACTAATATATCTTTAAGTTGAATGAAACTCTTGAAGAACTTTGGGAAATGCATCTTCAGTTCACTGATAGATTAACAACTCAGCTAATTTGACTGAGAAATCAATCAAACCAGTGAAGGATTGCATCCAACTAATTGGAATGCACTCAAAACAACTTAAAGACCTGGGACGTAAGCTTGAAATAATTGCTATACTTGTGCTTCCCCCTTTTCGATATCTTTGTAATCTTTTTCTTTACACGTGTATCTGCGTGTCTCTTGGTTAGACTGCTGCATTCATCATCGGCTACTCCTAATGTTGATGATATATCACTTTATGCGTATCTCCCTTTGCAGTTCTTGAAGTCATGCTTAATGAGAGGAGGTGCTAAATGCTTAAAATATTTTTGTGCGTGCACTTGCTTTAAAAGTCAGTGATTGAATAAATGTGGTCCAGGCTTTGACTAGGCAGGCTCAACAATAAGCCCTCAGGAGGTTGTGCTAATCTGATTCATCGCCTCTTCATTCCTCAGCCCATCCAGTTTCTCCCCACTCTTCTCTTCCATGCTGCCAGTCTGAAAAGTGCCAGGTTCAACCATTGCTTTTCAAACATGGGGTGAAGCTGTGGAAGTTTTCCAAACCCTTCCCACACACACACACTTGTCACGGGCCAAATTTCATCAGGAGGCTCTTCTCGCTTGGCTAACTCACTCTCACTGCTGCCCTGCTTCACCTGGGATGTTCCCTTTTCCCTCCGGCCCCTTGCGGTGAGGCCCAGGTGGAGCTGGGGGGCTTTCCTAGATCAGCCACCCTATAGTCAACCCACACATCCTGGGTACCTTCCTGCCATGTGGTGCGCCTGTTGAAAGAGAGGTAAGGCAGTACAGAGGAAGGGGGAGCCGTGTGCATTAGCCATGCTAATCTCGTTAGTGCGGCCATGATTGAATCCTGTAGGAATCTGCCACTGCTGCCAAGAGACACGCAGGAGCTTGTTTATTATTAAAGGGTTTGCTCTGTTGTAGGGAATGGAGAGGCTGGGGAAGGAAAGACAACAGATAAAAAGAGGAAGAAGGAGAAAGACAGAGAGAATAACGAAATATTGTAAGATGCACAATGATATGTTGGAAGAGAATCAGATTTAACCCCTTAACACCAAATGTATCATATTGGACTTTTTGAGTCGAGTCTTCTACATCATTATGTGATTCTCAACACTCTTTATATTTTAAGGCAGAGGGCCTACAATAATACAGTAAAAAACCACCTATGAGCAAGCACTTGGCAAGAGTGGGAAGGAAAAACTCCCTTTTAAAAGGAATGAACCTCTAGCAGACCCAGGCTCAGGGAGCAGCAGCCATTTAATGTGACCAGTTGGGGTGAATGGAGGGAGGCAGGAGAAAATACACACTGTGAAAGAAAGACAGAGATGAATAATAACTAATATTTAAATGCAGAGATGTCTATAAACACACAGAGTAAAAACAGGAGGGATTCTGTTTCCTATATTTAAACTGGGAGCTGGTTCCACAGAATGACCACCACTGGAGTTCATATGGAACCACACCAAGACCACCTCCTCTAAATGCACTCAGTGCGGTTGTTTTGGTTCACACCTGAGTGCAATTACTGTGTTCACACCTGTGCAAGCAAAACCTCACCAAAAGGGAAAACACCTGAGTTCCAGTTTAAGCTGAATAAACACCTCAGTTGTGAAAACACCCTTAAAGAGAGCAATGGAAAGAAATGCTCACTGAAACAATATAAAACAGCCTTATCAGGACAGAAGGGAAGCGTGGCTTAATATGCTACAAGCTAGCCACAAGCACTGAAACCATGGCAGGAGAATATGAGATGGGGGAAAAACCAATCTTCTGCTGCACTCAATGGATGCAATGAAAATGCAGTACAAGCACACGCAGCATGTTGATGCTTACACTCGACAAGCACAAAGCTAAATATGAAAGACGGAAATAATCACTTGGCTTTAGGTTACAAAGAAAAAATTGAAATCAACTGATGAGAGGAGAGGCCAAATGTGAGATAAAGTTGATTAAAAATGGATTTATTTTACTTTTGGCATTTTATCTTGCTCCCTGATCTTTTTATTCTTTTTTCCTGTCACATAATGACTGCTCTACCGTATTAGTCTCCCTTGAGGAACCGCACAAGGTCTTTTTTTAAGCCTCGACAGGCACCTTCCATGTAAACATATACCTGTCAAACAAAGGCTTAACCTCCCACTTGTTCACATCCAGCCCATCCTCCCTTAGATGTTGTAGTCCTTAAAAACATCCTTCTCTTTTCCCTCCCTTTTGCCAGTGAACATTGTCTTTTCTTTCTCATTCTTCTTCTTCTTTTTTTGCAGCTGTCCATGACTATTTTTCTCTCAGTGCTGTCATGTCTTTTCTTCACCCTCTTTCTCGATCTCCCAGTCCCCCCCGTCTCCACTGCCTCTCCCAGAGGAGTAACATTTTGTTTTTGCTGCTGCTCCAGTGACTTCCACCCCTTGAGTTTTGGAATCATTGTCTAAACAGACTGTTGTTTTATTGTCTATGGTTCGTTGGTGTCTGGGACCCCGACAGCTTTACTTACTGTTGTAGTGTTGTCTGAGAAATTTGTTTGCATATGTGTGTGTGTGTGTCAGAGAAAGTCAGTGAGTTGGCACTGTACTTATACTGTTTTCCTCTGTTATGATATTGCTCATTAAAGACCGAAAGTCAGAATCTGATGACAAGACCATTTAATGACTCTCTGGCAGCCTAAATTCTGCTTCCTCTTTTGTCCTGATTGTTTTCTGAGGTGATTTAAAGAGTTTTTAATGGTTTGTTTATACCGATATGGGGTGTGTACCCTATAGCCCAGTGTGGCGTGTATACCACAGCTACTATGTCACTCTACCAACAGTGAAAAAAAGGATCCTTGCAACAAAAGGATCTTTTCTTTTTAATACACTGACACATGGATAGAATGCTGCTGTCGCTGTTGGAAGCAAGGCGCTGCCTTCGACAGACACACTGGACTCACTCAGAATTTCTTTTCTCTTCTAAAAGTTGTCAGGTCCGTGCTGTTTAATGCACGTAAAGACATTATCTAGTTGTAACACACATAGCTGGTATTTTATAGGAATTATAGTAGACACTATGTTACCACCATTGACATGCTAGCAGAAGTAAACAGTTTATATACACCATTGCTCAGTTTTAATGCAACTATTTAGTAAAGGAATGAGGTGCATGGGGATCTGAAAGCATATGGAATCTTGATATTTTGCTGGGGGAATAGGAAATATTTTTTTAAGTTTATACAACAAGCTTGAATGCATAATATTTGGTATGATAACCTTTATTTTTCAACATAGCCTGCCTCTCTTTAAGTAGTCTTCAGGAAAACTTCTCCAGGATTGTTGAAGGACATTCAGAGCTCTTCTTTGGATGCTGGCTAGCCTTTATTCCAGTCTTTATCAACATGATCCAACACTGCGTCAGTAATGTTGTGGACCAGGCTCTGGGGAGGCCAATCTATAATTGATAATGTTCCACTGTGGGGAGTTTTTCTTGCTTTCTTTCTTATTTGACGTCCTTCTATTCCTGTGTTTTCCCCACAGATGTCTTACCCATGCTACCCCCCTCTTTCTTAAGCCTCTAGTACTTGCTTGCTCTCTGCCCTGGGCATGCCTGGCAGTTTATTTGCTTAGCCATGTTGTCTTGTCACAATCACCATCCAAATCGCTTTAATGCCAAAGACTTGTGACACAAGCCAGGAATTTGCCCTGCTGGACTGGTGAAACACTGTTCAACAGACATCGCTTAGATTTTTCTGATTCATCCTTCGTCACACTGCTCTTTTTCTTTTTCTTTCATTTCCATGGTCCTCGATCTCCCGACTTCTTAGCCTTACCACTTTACCTTGTCTCTTCTGATTTACTTCACTTTGTCACACAAATGACCTTTTGTTGTATCTCTGACTCTCTGTCTCATCCTTTTGGCATTGCTGTTTCATTTCCTCTCTATGGTTGTCTCCTGTGTCTCAAGAGTATTGTTGAATATCTTTCATTCTTTTTCTATAATTAGAACAAGTTTATCTGTCTTATATCTGGGCCACAGCCTTGCGATTATGTAACTGAAGGGGTTCCAACCTGCAGTCTTGTGAAGACTTCCCAGGTCTTTATTTCTTAAAAAAAAATGAAATATAAGATAAGAAGTGTGTTTCATCTTGCTTTCATTTTTTCAGATTTATGAAGCTGGTTTTCATGTGGAGTTTGCTGTAGTCAGGTATATCCATAAATATATTAAAGAAATCTGGCATTGAAAAGTTTAACCTGACAGTTACTTTGGCGAGAATTGCACCAGTGGGTGTTCACCGCCAAAAAAGAGGAAATGAAAGGAGGAAATGTCAAAACAATCAATTATAGCATCTTTAAATAGTCTCACAAAATTATCAGAAAAAAGCCTCATGCATGTTTTCGAGCTGGGATGTGATTTGTTCAGCCTTCAGGTCTTATGGATCGGCAGAGGGAGGCTTCCATAGATTAGGGCTGTGGTCTGGCGTATCCCACAGATGCTTGATTGGGGTAGGACGTTGCGGCGTTTAAAGGCTGGGTCAATGAATCTGGCTCTTTGAAATGCTTTTTGTCTTTTTAAGCAACTAAATGATTCATTCAAATATTAAAAAAGGCTCCTAATGCAAGGGAACAACCAAGGGGTGCTGTATTTACACATAACAGAAAGACTTATTTTAACTTCTAGCTTTAGTCACTTTCTTACCAGCAGCTTGTCTAATTATTTGGTTCCACTACTAAGAGCAGAAACAGGATGTGATTGATTCATCTGGCCTCAGGATCACTGGCGGGTTTTGATCCAACATGCAAATACCATCTGGAATGTGTTTGATCAGCAATTACTTCATTTTTTAGATTGACACTGATCCCAAACACACTGCCAATTCAGTAGAAGCATAACTGGACAGAAGACTGTTGGACATGGATTGGCCTCCCCAGAACCAGGACCTCATTATCATTGACACAGTGCTGGATCATGTTCACGCAGAACAGAACAAAAAAGCAGCCAACATCTAAAGAAGAGCTTTGAATGTCATTGAAAAACCCGGAGGAACTATTAGTGAAACCTACTTAAAGAAATTGCAAGCTTCTGTAAAAGAGTTGAGGCTGTGGTGATCTTACCAAATATTAACTTTAGAGCTCATTAGAATTTTACAAACTCTGTTTTTCCTTTTTATATTCCAGGTATGTTTGCACAAGTTTGAATTACATCTATCACAGTAATTTATTTTCACATCAGTGTGTAGCAAACATCTCGGTGTGCAGACATTTCAGGAATTCTCTTGAATTTTAACTACATTCTTTTATTGTTTTGACCTTATTTTATTTATGGCTTCAGTCTCTCTCTCTCTGTTTTCACAATGTCTATTCTTGTCTCTCATGTACTCCATCTTCCTCACCTTTCTCCTCCCACCCAATTCCTCATTTCATCTTTCTTCCTGCTGTCTCTCATTTCTACGCTGCCATAATTTTTCCTCACCCCCTCCTACCCTTTTCACCCTTCTCATTTTCTCCACACCCTTATTTTTCTCTCATCTTTTAACTCTCTGACTGGTTGGTAATTCATTCATCCAGCCAGGCGTTAATTCACATCAGCATAATAATTCACCAAGTGCTCTTCCTCGTTCTCTTTTTTCCCATCTTTTTCCATCCCTATCTCATTTCATACGATGCATTAGCTCCTATCTATGGGGCTAATCACTAAACCCGTACTGTCCTTTTCTCAGCATCATTTTTGTGATATTTTATGGTAAATATTAAGGTGGTCAACTATAGCATGAATTCCAGGCACATGCATACTTCAGTAAAGTTCATTAATGAGATTGTAAACATGTTACCCACTGCTCAACATGATAAATTGAGCTGATGCATAACATCAAAGGTGTTTTATTCAGTAGTTGCATGGTTAAGTACTGTTTCAATTGTTCTCTTATAAACATGAGACCCGATGGATCTTGTGATGTGACAATAAAAGTGATTTGATTTGATTTGATCTTTTCTCTACAAAATCACAAAATCCATCTACAATATAATCTGTCAATATCGCGCTATGCACGATGTCACGTGGAAGCATTACAAAAGCCACAGCAACTGTGATTTCAACCCAGGGCGATGCATCTTTTCTTCTCCACACAGACAACAGACTATGATTACCAGCACAATGCTGAGTGCTGCCCATCATGGCTCCAAATTATATTGCAACAATACATTTGCTTTAATAAACATTCTGTGCACCAAAGACATTTCAAACATTATTAAACATACAAAGAGTCGTTGACTTTATTTCACTATTGATTAAATTATCGGATAAATCACAAAATACCCTGCAAAAAAATTTAAGAAAAATCCGATAGCATAAGAAAATGACATTTTCAAAGCTAATTTGAATGAATTAATAAGACTAAAATTATTCCACCAACCGTAGTAAGAACACTGGGACACAGTTTTCATTTCTTGCATTTTCTTTTATGTCTGTGTTGCATAGTTTGTCAAGCTCAAATCTTAAGTCCTATTTTCAATGCTTAACATAACCTATAAATGATTTCTGAAAGCTGGAAATATGATCCTGCCACATCAGTTAGACATTTAGCAATCTTTGGTGCACAGTTTCTATAGTGTTTGACTGGCTAATATCTAACTCAGCTATGGTGCATCGCAACAGTGCGTTAACTTTATGTCTGAAAGACATGCAGGGATAATTACACTAATTGTGTATTGTGTTATGTTTTTAAAAAGACACTGTAAAAAAAGAAAAGCCACACAGATTGTGTTCTATGAGTAAGAACGACTAAAATTACAAACCAGGAATTAATAATTAGTAATTAGCCAACACAGAAAACGCTGGTTTTCAGACTGCTCGGAAAGGAAAGTCTCTTATTGTCTTCAAGCACCGTCAACCCTTCAAATTGTACATTATTATCAAACTGGGCAGATTGTTAGTTTTTCCCAGAAAGAAGGTTCAATGAAATCAAAAGCAGGAGATGACAGTGTAGTAAATGGAACACATTATAAATATTTTGTTGATGGCAGAGGTGCTGGAGCGGGTTGGGGTGAGGCAGAAAAACACGAAAGAATAAAAACAAACAAAACGGGAGAGCTTTGTACTGCTAGTAAAATGGCTGATCTCACACTTTGCTGAGCATTCGTCTTAGTGTTGGTAATTTAATGCAACCTTTTGAAATACCACTAAATGACACAAAAGTATTTAATTAACTGTTTTGGAACTGTTTTTATGAATAGTCCTAAAAGTAAAAATCGAATGGGAAATCAATTTTTTCATGGCCATGTGAGAGCTGTTTCCTCTCTTTTTTTTCGCCATAATAAATTAAACATAGAAAACATCCAGAGTTGAATCCAAGTGTCGAACGTCCATTTAAATATAAGTCTCGGTACGTTGTCAAAAGAGATGTTAAGTAATCATTGGACTGAAAAATCAAAATAAACCAACCAGAGAGAGAGAGCGAGAGCAAGAAAAATGGCTGTCCAAATCAACAACCTGCTGCATTTTTAAAAATAAAGACCAGAGAAGATAACTAAAGTAGATTTTCACCACAGAATCCTTTCTATTGTTAAGAAAAACTATTTGTCAATGAGTCAAGACTCTCAAGGGGGTACTTGAGAGTATCTTAAGGGGCTCATAGTCTACTTTCTAAAAAGAGTTTACAACCAGAATCAAACCAGTGGTTACACTTAAGAACACAAAGGCCAGAAAACACCTAAAAGCGTAGTTATTAAAATATCTTGAAACCAATGAAAATCCAAGGTTAACTTGAACCAGAATGACGGGAAGAAAACAATGAAAAAGGAGAGAAACAGGTCTTGAACATACCACACCACCTGTGGTACTGGTGTTTACTGATGATATGACTACTGTGGGAAGCAGTGGGATGAACTCTGTAAGATTATAGGGCTATACTTTCTGCTCGGGTATTTTGTCCAATTACTTTTGAACCTTAATGTAGACCTAACTGTGCTTGGTGCAGTGCTTAGAGCAGCTAGATGTATACATTCTTTCTAGGGCGATAAAACCACTTTAAACACTTTATCTACAATCTGTAGAGTTTTATGTAGAGTACATGCTATGATGCTCATTTTAAAAGGTCAGAGGAAAATGTTAGATCTTCGATCTTCGATCTCATCTTCGTGGGTGGTGGGAGAAACAATTCCCTCAGTATCACCACTCCATCCAGGTGTAAAAACAAGAGCTTGCTGATCTCATCACTTTCGAAACTTTCAAGTTTCATATTCCAAAATGACAAAATGCAGAATATGGTAGAATTAAATGTCACCTCACACACTGTTGAAACAAATGATCGATACATAAGGCACAGTTTTTCATGATAATGAAAAGTCCTGGAAGTGTCTTCAGATTTAATTTCACATAATATCCTGTATTTGTTTTTGCCCTGACAACTGGCACATAGATCACCTGTGAGGCTACTTTGGATAAGTGGCTAAGAACAGATGGATGGATCATAGCATTCCACAAAATCTTTACTCTTTTTTAGCACAATATAAAGAATGCACAGTCAGTTAGTGGTGAGCTGCTCAAGCACAGAAAGAGGTGATCTGAACTGATGAAAAGCTCCTTGAAGGTAACAAATTTAGAAATGAGTGTGCTATTTCCTTACATTCCTGACTGTCTCGGCTTCTTGTCTCATTTTATCTTATACGGGGCCAGCTCTTTTTGATCCTGTCTGTTATGTGTGTTGCTTTCCTCTTCTGTTTTGTCTCTTGCTGGTTGTTGGAGTGTCTCACTCTTTCGTTCCATAAATTTGCTTCTCCTCCTTCAGGGTCGCTGCCATCTATCTAACAGGCAGCAGACTTTACTTGTCATGGATGCCCCTCACAGAGAGAGAGAGAAAGTGGTTGTACATGGGCAGACAAGACACCCGGCCAGACTGCCCCATGGCATGATGGCGCCAAGGGATGATGGATAAGCGTGTTATATGATTGTTTGGGTAGCGTGTTTGAGAACTTGTGTAGACATTCTTGCAGACCTTTGGGCGAGAATGTTGCATCTGAAAATGACAAATAACACTTATCACCTTAGCAGAATCATTAAAAACAGCTGGAAGCTTTGGAGTGTGTGAGACAGAGACACAGGGTGGATAACAGAGATGGCACTTACATGTGTTTATAGATCCACTAGGAGACACACATATTTACATATTTAAATGTCTCAACCAGAGGTCAGTTTTAAAGAACGAATTACCCCTAACAATGCATGACACTGAGCATGCAGGGATGCATTTTATCTTATCAGGGTTCCGTATCTGCAGCTTTCACTTTCAGAACACCAATTTAACATCTGGTGAGCAGATTTTGTAACTATTCAATCTGTTGAGTAAGGTTTAAGGGGGTAATATGAACAAACCAGGTGGCGGATAAAGAAAAAAAAGCTGCAAGTGTAAATGAAATATTCTGGGATGTGCTTCAGTTTGATAAATTGTTCTGCATATGGTTGTCTTGTTCAGTGAGTGCAGGGCAGATACTGCCAGAGGCCTGACAAACACAGTAAACATGTGCTTGAGTTATCTGGCTTTTCGAAAGTCAACAGCGATGATCCACAACTGATATTGTGCGTGTGGTTGTCAAGTACTTTTGTAATTACTGGGGTTAAAAAATGTCAGTGGTTCACATGTAATCACTACAAATTGTATTCCAGGAGCTTCCTGGCGTGGGTTTCCATGGCCAGGCTGTATTTTAGGTGGAGGTACTCCAGTGCTTTAGTCTATGTAGTGAAAACTCTGCCTAGCAGCTGGGTTTTAATCGGTGAGCCAACTTGCTGATGAAGCTTTGTGTGGGATTGTGCAATCGAGAAATTCACCATCCTTCAAAGTTAGGATGGTTTAGAAATATCCTCATTTTTAAAGGAAAACATGTTTGTTTGACATGCTGGTAATTGGATGGATTTAAAAAAAATAAATAAATGTCAGTCAAAATCATTTTCAGGAACCATCTCTTCTGTGTTGACTGGCACTTTACTTAATGTGCTGTGTGACCCTAAGGTTATCATGTTCACAGGCTAATTGACCCTTCAAAATTGTTCTAATCATGTTAGTCTAGCTTAATAATACAGCTGTTTTGCCTGGTTGACTGTCAGTCTTTACCTTCACATTCATATCGTAGTTCTAAATGATCTGTATTTTAGTCTGAACTCGGAGCAATAATGTGTTTTAGTCGATAATCCCTCATTTGTGCTCAGGCATTGTTAATGCTTTGGAGTGATGCATGCGACGGAAAAGATTAAATGAACAATGTTTTGTGTTCATTTGTATCTCTGACACTGCATTCATTGGGACCTGATTTCCCTTTACTACCAGCTCTTTCACTATTCTTAACACTGTGTGCACAGTCTATTCTGACTAGGTAGAAAATATCTTTGCTACAGAACTTATACTCTCATTATCAGATCAGTCAGGGTTTTTTTATTCATATCTGCATTCTGATATAATGAAGATCAGACTGTATTTCTGCATAAAACAAACCTCTTCAGGTATTTTGCATTATTTCAAGTAACGGTACATTGTATATACGTGACAGAACTACTCTAATTTTTTCGTCTGCTTTTGCACATGACTTGGTTTGACTCAGTTTGTCTGTTAAGCTTCAGGTGATTTTTGAAAGTTCCACATGATAAAACCTTTGTAACTTTGATAACTAATAGCTGCAAAACTGTAAAGCTACACAAATAACTTTCATCTCAGCGGATGGAGAAATCTTACATAATGTAAAGTTCCTTTTTTTAATCACAAAGCTCAATTGATATCTGCGTTAAAATATGCTGACTCTACAGTCCAGGGAACTTTCTACTTCTGTTTGTAGACTGATTGTGGTGGCCAATCAAACCTGAGTGGAATTTGGCTGCATGCAAGTAAACAGTCTGTGTTCAGAGCATAAGAAGAACCCCACTGGTCGAAATGCAGACTTGAAACCATCTGCTATAATCTGATGAGCTTTTCATCTACACTTACAGTCAGACTGTAGGCTGTTCACTAAATAATCAGCCCACAAATAGCCTAACAGGTCAGATGCTGTACATTGAAATCTAGCAGAAGTTAACCCATCGCTATTAAATAAAGATGTTGATACTGTGCATATGGAATTGTGCAGACTTAACAAATGTGCAAATATAGGGAAAGAATGATTCACATTTTATGACTTTTAGAATGTTAATTTAACCTGTTTTTGATCCAAGAAATGTCAACTCCCATGCAAACAGGATGTGTGAGATTCTATTAACCAGTACTGGGACAGTCAAATGGCTTTGACTCTGTCAGTGCATCAATGAGTTCACCACTTCTTATTTCTTTTTAAAGTTACTGGTAGTCTTTGGCATTGTTGAAGCTTGCCTGGAGTAAATATAGGATAAGGAGTTATCATAAAACTAACATAGCAGAACAACCAGAAATAATGACTGTCAAACTCAATAATCAACATCTACAAAAAAAATTGGTACCCCACTAGTAGTGACACATGCTTGGTGCTTGGTTGGTCCATCAGTAGAAAACAACATTATAGAGCAGACTGCACTCAGCAAGCTGTCAGTAGGTTTTACTTTTTATTTTGTTTTGCAGGGATCTTAAAGCCTGCTGTTTTGTCAGTAACTGGAGTTGGATCTCTGTGAACTGGACTGGATTTTACATTCAAACACACAGACATAAGCTCAGCAATCTTGATTTCAAATACTGAATACTTTACTTTGTAATGGTGATTGGTTCGTCATTTGCTTGGTTTTGCCAAACATTTGGCATTAACCTAAATTGCTAGTTTCATCAAACATAACTCTGACTCCCAACTAAGTTGTCAAAGTCAAACTGCAACAAATTCTCAACTGTAACTTAATTTACCCACAGCACGGAAGCACTAAAATGCTGCATTTTAGTTAGTACAAGGCAGTCCTTCATGAATTTGCCTTGCTGTGTGACAATTAAAAATAGCAGCCTGGTTTTGGAACAGATACTTCTACAGCAAAATGAGTTATTTAAACTGGAAAGAGAGTGACAAAGTCAGTCTGGTTGTGAAGCCAGTGAAGTGAATAAAGGGTGCTAGAAATACAAGCGTCACAGGACTATCCTTTCAGTATCACTACCCTCACACTGGTATGCCCTGTTCAGCATTTATTAATTTTGCTCTCTGTGTTAAAATGATTTGAAAATAATATATGATGTGACATTGAGCCTGCCTGTCTCTGAGACATCATAGCAAATAGTGGTCAAGGAGAGACCCATTCTGAGTCTCTTTGCTTTTTTAATCTCTTTCTCATCTACAACAAATTGCATTTTTATGCAGGAGAAGATTCTCTGCTTTTTCTTTGTAAAAGACAATATAAGCACTTCAGAGAATCTCATTAAGAACAGACAGTTTTACAGCTGTTAAGATAATCTATCAAGGCAAAAAACACACTCTCATATTCACAAACATACCCCATTTATCAACTTTTATGATTGATCAACAACAAAATAAAACCAAACAAGAAGCATGCAATTTATCAAATATAGTCTTGTAGATTTGGGCAATAATTAACCGAACAATCTATCTATCTATCTCATCAGTCATCATCACTTTACGTACCTGGCGACAGTGTTCTCTCATAAATGTAATCACCTGCCGTCAAATTGGCTTGAAACAAATTAAGCATACTCTAAGAGTCCATGTGATTCCTCTCAACATGAACGAAGCATTGTCAAAGCAATGCATCACAAAGTTAATCTCATTTCAAAATCACTGATTTTATATAAATTGCCTTGAGTCTCAGGAGGGTGGGACTGTCCACTACTTACTGTCTGCTTGCAAGGAAAGGATGAGAGGCTGAATGAATGCTGCAGGGAAAATATATGGAAACAGGGATGAAGTTTTATACAGAGTCAGAGACAGAGGCTAGGAAAAGAAGGATGACAGAGAGAAAAGAGGAGAGATGTCCAGTAAATTGGTGAAGAAGATCAGCCATCCGAATCTAATACGCACTGTGAGTCTCTAGACTGACCAGGCGCAGCCTATCAGCTACAACATGACAAACACTGGATTACTGGCATGTGTGTGTGTGGATGTGTATATGTGGACATGGGTGTGTGTGTGTGATTATCTCTTGATGCTGGACAAGATCCCTGTCCGCCAGACTAACTTTCTGGCTCACAGACTGTACAGCAGATGGAGAGTTGGAGAAACTTTGACAGTTCATGTTATGTGTTTCTTAACCCATTAAAAGCAAATGCAACATATGCTGATGTATCTTTCCAAGGGTGGGTGTGACATTTGTGTGGTCTCCCTTTAGAGCCAGATGTAAAGCAGCAGAAAAAGTAATTAAAACTCCATAAAATCCTGCTTCTCCTGACTTTTTCAAACTTTTACCAAGAAAAAATGAGCGGGTTCTGTACATGGAAATATAGCAGGCACCTCACAGCTGACATTTAAATACAGACCAGCGTGTTGTACATATTGAATTGTGCCTTAAGAAAGGAAGAGAAATATAGGAAAAACCATAAAGAGTAGGTCACATGACATGACTTTTTGAGAGTACATTAAACCTGGTATGTGACCTTTCAAACAGCCAGTGGCACTTTGTATTAAGCTATACGAAAATTGGGGACAATAGGCTAACGCAAAAAAGGAGTCAACTCATTTTTGTAAGAATAATCATTTTTAAAAAATGTGTATACAAAGAAATCTGTGGCATTGGCAACAACAGCACTTGTTTGGAGAACTCTGACACAATGATATAAGCAGTCTGGGCTGGAACTACAGTAAAAGAATCAGAATCAGCTTTATTGACCAAGTATGTGTACACAAGAAATGAATTGGGCACCTATTATTTCTTTATTCTGCCCAGAGGTGTGAATGGTTGTCTGCCTCTCTGTTTTAGCCCTGCATCAGATTGGTGACTATCCCAGATGTCATATGGCAAGTGAAAAGATAGATAAGATAACCTTTATTAGTCCCACGTGTGGGAAATTTGTTAAAATGTATACTGTACACCCTGAACAGGTTACAGGTTGGCTTAGATTACCTTGATAGTTGACAGAAATGAAACAAAAGAAGCTGAAGGAAAATATTTCAATGATGATTTAACAACAACAACTGTAGAATATTTGAGAACATGATACAAGTAGTGTTAATGTTAGAAATCATAATCGGTAAAAAGGTCTCACAGTCCTTTGTAGTCATTTGTGCAGAAAGACCTGTTAGCTTTGCTACCATTTTATTGCTGGTTAGAGTTGGACATGGACTATAAGACAGAGAGGCGAAAAAAAGAGTGTGTGGAAGCATCAAGAAAACAAACAAGCAAGATGGGGATATACACAAAGAAACCGTCTCCTTCCAGAGAACATAGAAATGTACATCAGAAAGGGCAAAAGAAAACATCCAAACATGCCTTTTTAATGATCCATCACCAACACTTAATGGTCTGCCTACAATTCTTTCCGTCTTTTTTCTTTCTGCCTCCTACTTTCTACTTTCTGTCAGATTTCATCAGCTGGCCCTTCCTGCGGCTTGTGTCTTGCTTTCAGATTACAATACTCCCCAAAGGCGAGGGCCTCCTCTATCATCTTCCTCTGTGTATCCCCCCACTCTCGTCTGTTTTCTGCCCTCATGGGGACCAAAGTCTTCTCTCTGTCTTGTCATCTCAGGCCTGCATTTCCTCTTCTTTTTCTCCTTCCTTCCTCCAAAGACCAGACCCTTGCCCCCCCC